>NW_015150763.1:148523-207158 GCF_000732505.1 Cyprinodon variegatus | reverse complement strand
AACTACTATGAATGGAGATTTTAGTCATGAATGTTAACTCTCTGCTGGTGAGGCTAATATTGATACCTTATTTACCCCTAGCGGTTGTTCTGTGGCATTTCTGCTGAAGGGAAATGTTTCAATTTACCTCCAGTTCTAAAACGAAAATGGTTTGATATAAACTGATACTGTAATGTTCAGACTTATTACACTTTTGTGCTTGGACTGAGAATTGTTCCAAAAGCATCACCAGTGGCATCAGTGTGCAATCTTCGTCGCAACTATTACCTGAATCTTGTGGACATACAACTGAACTGATCTCCCTAATTTAGTTTTGACAGATGACGTAGCTGCTCTATTTGTATTCATGTTTTGTGAGAATGGACATTGCGATGTGTGTTTGTGTAAGAAAGAAAGAAAGAAAGAAAGAAAGAAAGAAAGAAAGAAAGAAAGAAAGAAAGAAAGAAAGAAAGAAAGGAAGGAAGGAAGAACAGCGTTCACCTTAACTTCATACTTAATAAACATTTCTATTGTTTCTTTTAATTTTCTTTATGATTTTGCCATTTTGAAATCTCTATAAATGCTTAAACTCTGTATGATTAAAATGATGAAATGTTCTATAAATAATTTTAAAAAAAAGAGCAACAGAATTAAAAATCCCTCTCTAATGTTAATGAAGACTAACTGGTTGCTAATTTTATGGAACTAATCAGGCAGCTTTGGAGCTGATAAAAAACTGGTTAAAAATATTGATTTTTAATCATTATCATCATTAATAATATAATCTTTATTGAGTTGTAATTATTTTCATTGAATTGATGAATAACATCTCTATATTAATGAAAATATTGACTATAATCTAGTTACCTGCCATGCCATCTGCTCATTATTTTAGATTTAAAAACTTCAAAAAGGAATATTAATGAAATAGTAGAAAACATCAATCAGGCATAACATTATAACCACTAAGAGTTATAATGAGAGAAATCAGAACAGTGGTATCATTCAATATCTATTAATGATGGAATTATGTTAGTAGTTTGGATGAGTTGGGCAGCAAATTAACACTTTTTTTTTACATGTTGGAAAAGCCGAATAAAGGGAAACAACAAGGATTAGATCAAATATGATAAATCATCAATGACCAGCCCTTATGTCAGCCTCTCTTCTCAGATGATGTTCTGTGAGCAGTTCCCTGTCTCCAGTGGTCACTTAAAAGTGGTCCACAACTGGCAAACAGGGATAGAGCCATACAGGGGGGGATTAACATTAGGCAATACTAGGCAGTTGCCTATGGTCCCAAGTTCTTGGGGGGGGCATAAAACTCTGTTTACATGTATGGTTGATACAGCTTTTCCTTTTTGTGTACATTAATTATGTTTTTGAAAAAAATCCTTTCTCTAAAATGCCATCAGAATCCTTATAACATTAAGTGTGTCTCAAGCCCTTCTGTGTCCACCAAATTGGATCAGTCCATTTGCTGCACATGTTTATAAAGGTCCAAACCGACAGCAGCAAACAATTTGAAAACAAAAAGTGCAAGGAGAAGTGTCTCTAACTTAGCGCTTATGTTGCTGTATTTAGCGACTTTTTAGACCCCTTTGGGACTTTTATTTCAAAAAAGCGCCTGATCTAGCAACTTTTTTCTGTTACTGAAGACTTTGGCGACAACATAAAAAGCACAGAACTCTGCTCTCCAGAGCAAGTAGATTCGTAACCCTGCCTCCTGCTCTCCTTTATTTTGTCTACTGTCATGATTCATGCAGCTATTATTTCATCCAAATGAAAAATGGAGAACAGATAAGCAGATCATGTCTTGTCTACAGTGAAAAGGACTGTTATTTACTTTTGCCGTCGCTTTTTTGGAAACACAGGAAGGAGCTAAGTGAGCTTAGTGAAAGGAAAATATTTTCATTCGTTTTGAGACAGCATGAAAAGTAAGCTTAGTGCAAAACATAGACAGGAAAACAACAAGAAAAGGGACAAGAAGAGAGGAACAAAACGTAAAATAAATAATTATTGTCCATTGTATTAAAATTTCTGTATCTGTATAATGTGTTGTCTTCTCAGTTCAGTGGCCCCTGTCTTTGCCTAGGGCCCCTAATTTCCTAAATCCTCCCCTGGATACATAAGTCATCAAAGCTCATAAGTACAGGTGGGAGTGAACATTGATCTCCGTTCCAGTGTACAACCTTTTTGATGTAGAATGTGGCCACCAGCGTGACTACTCCAATCAGCGGCAGCAGAGGGCAGTAGTAGACTCCCACCCAAGATACAGTTTGCACATAAACCAGATCCAGCACATTAAAAGGAATCAGGAATCTCTGTTTGCCTAATAGACGTGCAAGCAAGGATGTTGGATACATCTCCTGCAAAAGCCTGTGAAATAGCAGGAACACAAGCATATTTACCAACTTTATATAAAAAACAGTATCATAATTATAGCTATAGAATGTATTCAGAATAAAAAAAACAGGTATAATCTTTCACTAAGGGTCTCAAAAACAACACTTCAAAAAAAGAAGTAGAGTGGTTATCTCAACAACACCCACTTCCTCGGGTAGTTCACAAAGAAAGTGCTGCAGAAAGTGGCGATGAAGTTGAAGATACACAGTTTGTACATTTCTCTGCCAAGCTGGTTTTCTCTGCACCCAGACTAAAAAGAAACACAGACAACAACAACAACAAAAAAACATGTCAAAAACGGCTAATGTTTAATATAAAAAAATGTATGTGGTTGATACAAACCCTTTAGGAACCTTGAACCATTATCACGCTTTAATCAGGCAAAATGTCTATCCTAACTTTCATGTGCACTGCATCTCCAATTATGTGAAATTTGTATAAGGAATTTGTGTCATGATTTAAAACTTTAGTCAGAGCAGAGTTGGTCCAGAATTAAACAGACAAAGTCCTTTCTCTGACTGACTCGTTTGCTCTGGCAGCTAAGTGCAACACTTAAAAAAAAAGAGGAAATAAGTGCTTTTTTAATTACTGTAAATAGTTTCAAAAAGATGTGCATCAAACAGACAGAAGCAGCAGACTTGATTAAATACACTACCGTTCAAAAGTTTGGGGTCAAATTGAAATGTCCTTAGTTTTTAAGGAAAAGCACTGTACATTTCAATGAAGATAACTTTAAACTAGTCTTAACTTTAAAGAAATACACTACTCCCTTCAGAGGACAGCACAAACAGGCTCTAACCAGAGTAGAAAAAGAAGTGGGAGGCCACGTTGCACAACTGAACAAGAAGATAAGTACATTAGAGTCTCTGGTTTGAGAAACAGACGCCTCACAGGTCCCCAACTGGCATCTTCATTAAATAGTACCTGCAGTAGCCTGTTTGTGCTGTCCTCTGAAGGGAGTAGTACACACCGTTGTAGGAAATCTTAAAATTCTTAGCAATTTCTCGCATGGAATAGCCTTCATTTCTAAGAACAAGAATAGACTGTCGTGTTTCCGATAAAATTTCTCTTTTTCTGGCCATTTTAGCGTTTATTTGACCCCACAAATGTGATGTTCCAGAAACTCAATCTGCTCAAAGGAAGGTCAGTTTTGTAGCTTCTGTAATGAGCTAAACTGTTTTGAAATGTGTGAACATGATTGCACAAGGGTTTTCTAATCATCAATTAGTCTTCTGAGCCAATGAGCAAACACATTGTACCATTAGAACGCTGGAGTGATAGTTGCTGGAAATGGGCCTCTATACACCTATGTAGATATTGCACCAAAAACCAGACATTTGCAGCTAGAATAGTCGTTTATCACATTAGCACATGTACAGTGCTTTTCCTTAAAAAATAAGGACATTTCAATGTGACCCAAAACACTTAAACGGTAGTGTATGTGAAAATAAAGTTTAAATCGCAGACTTTTTTCCCCAACAGTGGGTTTGGGTAGAAATCTGAGATTTTTTTCTAAGATTCAGCCATCAGATCCCTAATTTTATTTCTAAAGACTTTTCTACAGTGGCTTGGTTGTATTTATTGAATCTATACAGGCCGGAGGAAAGAAAAAAATGAACATGCACAGAAAAAGGGAAATACAAGGAATCATTATAACATGTGAGATAATGTGGTAAATTGTAATTTTCTCTTTAAAAAGTTTACATTACAAAAAGGTTAATAGAAACGATTTAAAGGCACACCGCAGACTTTGTGACCTAAAGAGTTGACACATATGAGTTGTTTTAAATGATTCCTCAAGCAAATATACAGCGCTTGACACTAAGAGCGGGGCTGCCTGTCACTATGCAATCCGTCCCAGAAGTATGATCCGTTCTGCGCATGTGTGAATAGATATACATCCGGGTGTCCATAAATAATGTAATTGTGGTACTAAAACTACTTATTTCTATCCTTAACTCAATAAAGAATACTAATAAACATCTGTAAAAATGTTTCATGACATTTGTGAGACAATTTTTAAGCTTTTTACATTTTCTTCGCTAAACTGCTTTTCTGACATCATCATCAGACATTTTTATTTTTTTTATTCCTTTATTTAACCAGGAAAAGTCCCATTGAGATCAACAATCTCTTTTTCAAGGGAGTCCTGGCCAAGACAGCGGCAAAAGATTACATTACAAATTACATTACAGTTTAAAATTACATCTATCTATAATTAGAAATTCATAAAACAGTTACAAACCATAGATCTCATTTCCAAACCTTTGAGCAATCGTTTTAAAATGTCCGATTGGAATCAAATCCTTCAACGTCCAGTCTTTCTGAAGATTGTTCCATGCTGTGGGGGCAGAGTACTGAAAAGCTGTCTTTCCAGCTTCAGTGCGGACACTAAGTACAGACAGAAGCAAAGACTCTTGAGAACGTAGAGAATACAGTCCAACCGCTCTTGGTTGAATGTACTCACAGAGGTATGAGGGGAGCAGACGCAGAATACCCTCATAAATGATCATATACCAGTGAGTGAGTCTACGAGTCTCTCATGCTGGCCAGCCCACATGTATGTTAAGTTCACAGTGGTGTGTGCAAGGCTTACAATTTCTGATAAATCGTAGGGAGGCATGGTAAACTGAGTCAAAAATTTTTAGAACTTGATCTGGGGCATTGATATAGATTGGGTCACTATTGTCCAGAATGGGTAAAAACGTTGCAACTACCAGTCTCTTCTTCGAATTAAAAGAGAAACAAAGCCTATTCCTAAAGAAGAAGCCAATTTTCAGTCTGAGTTTCTTAATCAATTGTTCAACATGAGTATTTAAAATTTAGACTTTTATCAATTAAAATTCCTAAATATTTAAAAGATTGAACCCTTTCTATCTCTGACCCATCCAAGGTGATAAGAGGATAGCTATTTTGCAATTTTGTCTTTGTTTTTGAAAATAACATCATTTTAGTTTTATTTTAATTTAAAGAAAGATCTAGTTTTAAAAGCCTGTGCTGAACCGAATTAAAAGCAATTTGTAAAGTAGAGACACACGCACTAGGGTTTTTTCTAAAACTGTAAAAAACCATGTCATCAGCATAAAAATGGTAGTTAGTGTCTATAAGATCCTGGCCAACATTGTGCACATAGATAGTAAATAGTAGAGGCCCCAAAACGGAGCCTTGGGGCACTTTAGTTAGTGACAATGTACTAGAACTAATTTTATCTGATTTGAGACATTGGGATCGATCAGTCAGATAATTACTGAACCATCCATTAGCTTGTTTAGAGAGTCCAATATTGGTCAATCTCTCTTCAAGTAAATTGTGGTTGACAGTGTCGAACGCTTTTGATAAATCAATGAAGAGTGCAGCACAATGCTGTTTATTGTCAAGAGCTGCCAAGATATCGTTAATCACTTTCAAAGTCGTGATGGTACTATGACCTTTTCTAAAACCTGACTGAAATTTACACAACAGATTATTAGAGTACAAATATTCTTTCAACTGTTCATTGATTAAAGATTCTAAAACCTTTGATAGGATGCAGAGCTTTGATATAGGCCTATATCTATTTAAGATTGCTGGATCGCCACCTTTGAATAGTGGAGTGACAAAAGCAGACTTCCAAATTTTGGGAATTTGCATAGTGCTCAGACTTAATTTAAAAATGTAAGTCAAGGGTTGAGCTATGTAATCTGCTGATATTTTTAAAAAGTAGGAATCAATTAGGTCAGGTCCTTGAGATTTTCAAGCATCTAATGATTTCAATGCATTATAGACTTGACACAACGTAAAAGGCTGAAAACTGAATTTTGACACATCAGAAACTGGTGCAGGTGTTGTTACACGTGTGGTTGACATGTTAGAGCAGGGTTGTCAAAGTGGTTCCAGAAAGGGCTGTGTGGCTGCAGGTTTTCTTTCCAACCAAGCAATGTCACACCAGACTCCAGTCAAAATGAACATGATGACTTCATGAGATGAATGAGTCTGATGTGCTATTGCTTGGCTGGAAAAAAAAACCTGCAGCCACACGGCCCTTTCTGGAACCACTTTGACACCCCTGTGTTAGAGGGTTTGGAGGATATAAAGTGTTGATTAAAACAATTTAACATTTCGAATTTTTTTATTTGTTGAGTTATGAACAATAAAATTTGGCAAAGTCTGTGAGTTATTTTCAACAGTCAAAGTTTTAATTGTTTTCCAAAACTTTTTAGGGTCATTGAGACTTTCAGTTGTGGTTGATAAGTAGAATTCGGACATGCACAGAGCAGTCTGGCAAAATATGATTAAACCATGTTTAAATGCATTTTAGTTGTTTCTTTCTTTACATTACATACTATATAGCATGAGGTTAAAAAGAAACAAAAACATAAAACTCAAGAAGACTAGATTTATGTTTAAATCCAAAGCTGAAAAAGTTAGCCACCGGAAGTAGCGAAGGATCCCATTTCCAGTGCAGATCGGGTACAGACAAGTGATAAAACAGAAAGGATTTAATGGCATTTATTTTCTCAGGAAATACATTATTAACCTTTAAAACATTATATTTTAGTACGTTTACTATTTTGGGGGAGGGAAAACATAATTTAGGTACTTTTAACAATACTACCAGGATGTATATCTGGATGCGCATGCGCAAATGAGCTGATGGCGCATTTGCAGAACGGATACTGCCCTCTTGAAATACCAACTATGTAAGTTGGGAGATGACGGACCGTCAATGACCCTGAAGAACTTATCTCTTTATATCCACAGGCTGTTATATAGTCATGGAGCTCTACTATTTTTGCCTGTTGGACTACTAGTCATGGCTGAGGCAAGGAAAAAGTTTAAACCTTCTGAGCAGGCTAAAAAGAGAAAGCGTGAAAGGCATCATGAGCGAGGAAAAAGCAGTCGATCTTAGAAAGCAGTTTGTTCGTTGGCGCAGACTGAAAGAAGAAGCTGGATGTAAAACCGATTCTCTTTTCTCAACATTATTATTAGAATGGTAATTAACATTTTGCTCCTAGTATACAGTCCTATATCTTTTTTATTATTGTCGATGTTTAGTAGAAGCAAAATACTGGCAGTTACAGGTATAGTGCCCGTAGTGGCCAAAAGTTAAACGGTGTGCCTTTAAAGACAAAGACATGAGCAGGAATAAAGAACAGACAATTAAAACTTTTTTTATTAGACTGACATTGGAAAATAATGTCTACTTTTTCAGATGGATAGGAACCTGGAACTTGGGTGAAATCACCTCATGATAGCAACATTTAAAGATCTTAAATAAAAATAAAGTGCTATAATTCCTCTCACTTACTTTTTCTTGCTGTGTTTGTCGCGTTTTGAAGACGAAAAACAAATAAATTCCAAGGGAAGCCAGCTTCAAGAAGATGCTCCTGAGTAAAACACAGATTAAGTTCTATCAGTAATGCTTATTTGTGTGTAATCTGCAGAAGCTAAACGTCTTCTTCTGCTTCATACCTCACAAGTGTTGCATTTACTTGAACAGTTAAAGAATAGTCCTCAAAAGACGAGACCTTACGGAACATGTGAGGGAGGATTAGGTTCACAAAAGTGATGGTTATGGGTGAAAGATACTGAAGGACCAGGTTAAGAAACCATCCGTCTGAACTCTAAGGAAAACAGTCACAAATGAAACAAATGAATAATTAATCATGTTTGCACTGGAAAAAAAACCAAACTTCAGGCCCACACCTTACCTCAGTGAGTGATAGCATTGTGGAAAAGTAGATGAGGTAAAAAGCTCCACCGAGCAGTGATAAAACAACCAGGTTTAGGATGAACCTAAGCAGGTAGAGACGCACCTTTTGCCCAAGAGTCCTCTGAGCTTTCCTCAAGGAGAAGCTCTGCTCCTCCAGAAAAAGCTGAGAGACAGATTTTACAACACAGCATTTTTAGCAAACTAAATGGACATAATCCAAACAATTTAAATCATTTTTTATATATGTGATAATACATTCTTCAAAATAATACTCATGTCTATCTTTTCTGCTTATTGTACAATATCTTAAGGGACCTATAGATCATTTTACCTAATTTTGCCTGCATTTTTAGCTTCTTTTTTTTTTTTCAAGAAAAAACTAATGTTTTATTATACTGTTTCATTGCCCCAGATACATTTGGTTAGGCCATCTACTGTAACAAACTCATGATCCAATATGGCAGAAAACTAAGCTGCAATCTTCAGGTATAGAGTATCTTTCTCACCTTGAGATCGTTTCTAATGAAGCTGTGCTTGAGCATTGCAGCTGCTGGATCCTGGATGTTAAAGTCCCAGCCACAGAAGATCTTAAAGCTTACATTCACACTAGTACGCTTCTCAAGCATCCAGGTGTGCTTATAGCCAACAGTTGTTCTGTAACAGCAGAGCAGATGTAATGGGTCTAAAAAGTATTCACACCCTGGAAAAAATAAATATCTAAAACGTTTCTATGATGTGGTAAAATGACGCCATTACAGGTAACTTCACAACCTTCAAAGCTGCATATATTCTTTGCAGACAAATGATAAACAAAGAAGCTCCGCCTGACAATGTTTGACCACTCAACCTGGGAAAAATTAGACATTTGAAAACAATTAATTTCCTCTCTTCAACTGATGTGTCCTGGAAACGTACTTGGCTGTTACCTAATCACTTTCTCCTCACTTACAAGGTGAAGGAAGTTTCATACAAAGCAATTCACAGGATCTATCCTGCCCAAGACTATCTAAGTAATCTTTCTAAGACTTTCTGGCAACACCTTTGTAACTATTTTAAAAGATTTTCAACTTCTATGGGAAAAAAAATTCTCTTTGGTTTTCAGTTGCAAAGTAAAATGTATCCCAAAATTTTCCTTATCAATCTCTGAATTATAATTAGCCAAATTTTACTTGCATAATTTAAAATGTCTAAAGAAAAAGGCTGACTTTAATGATTATTTAATTGAACTTAAGAAATATTTTTGTAATATGTGAAATATTTGATCCTCCACTCACCAAAAGGCAAAAAAGCACAACATATCAATCTGTTCCCAACTCAAAATTCTTCATGTTGTAGAATACATGTTTAGTAGAATATATATATATCTGACACTCCTCAGCACATGTTTATCATTTTGTTATTTCTTTCCCCTTAATATATAATTACTTATTGTGGCATACCACCTGGCATATTTGTTATTTGTATATAGTTGTTGTACTTGTGCATTCTTTACTTGGATAAACAAGATTTTGAAAAATAAACCTTCTGTTGAGGACATTATTATGTTGATTTTGATGTATGCTCATTCCATTATTGGCAGCTTTCTTGAAGAACATTGAAGGTCTTGGGTCAAACTAACAAGTCTTTGAAAATGGCTTCCTTGCCTTGTTCTTTAGTTCTATCTAAAGAGATATAACCCAAAGCATGATATTTCCACCTTTAAGCCAAATTGTCACAGCCCCTTTCCCACTGAAAATACCAAAGCGTGTTTTTCAAACATGGGTTGACCTGCTGACAATCCGCATTTGGCTCCCTTCCCACTGGCAAAAATAGCTGGGTCTAACTAGGTCCAACACTATGGTTGGTGTTGATGATGTCACCAGCGTGACAGAAATACAGAAGATGGAGAGCAACATGTTAGGAAGCCAGTGGGAAAGGGGCCTAACTCAAGTGTACTATTGTTTTCTTGCCACACAGAAACTTCTGGCACTGTAGGCTCTCAGATAATACATTTACTTAATTGGTTTAAAATAATCCAACAATGGATATTTTATTTGGAAGGAAGACTTCTGTCTTTATTACTGCCCTTTAGTCAAGCAAGAAGGGACACACTGGAGATTTTTGCCACGTCATATAAAACACAACTATTCAGTGTTCCATTATTCTTGCAGCATCTTTACTGTAGGAAGCCTTATTATCTTCTCAGCTTCTCTCTCTGGTTCCTGTTCTTTTGGGGATTTTTTTTTTGGGATAAATGTCTTACTTGTCTTGCTGTTCTCCTATATTTTGTCAAATTATTATTGATGACTGCCTCCTCTCAGCAGCATTACACTCCAAAACATTAAAATCTAGGTAAATTCATTTTTCTTAAATTGGTTGCATTTTTTCTTGATTGAGCAGGTGGGAGACAATGGAACAAGACGATTTACATTTAAAACAACACAAAGCAACTGTAATCTCTTATTTCAAGTGAAAAATATATAATTATATTACTTTAAGACTCAACATACTCAGTCCATTGGCAGATCATATTATTTACCTGCTCAAACCAATGGTAAACACACCTGGTTTAAGAATTTTTGTACTCATGTTAAGATTGATTTTGCAGTGTTTTTGCATTTTTTTTTTTTTTTTTGCTATCTTCTCCTGTGTAATACTTTTGAACAGTGAGACTATTTAGATGATCTGAATTTTCAGAGTCCCATTTCTGCTAGATTAAACAACTGCATTTTTGATTGACAGATACACTTTTGTGATCCCTTGTAAACAGAGGATGACTAATCTCTTATGGTGTATTGGAGTTGATCACTAACCTGCGGGCCGCTATGATGAGACTAAAGGCAAAGATGCTGAGGATCCCGGCAAGGTACAGCAGGGGAGTGTTCAGGCAGCTTAGATCCAGAGAGCCAGGGGTGTAAAAACCAATGAAAACAGGAGAACGATCAAGAAATCCCTGTTTAAAAGAAGATTTATCCATCTTATGCCAAGTATTGTTTTAGAACAAATCTGTGTTGTTGCATTTTGAACAAACCGTAGCTTTGCTTCATGCATACAGACAACTATTACTGATAAAATGAATATAAACTCCTACCGATCCCAGGAAGAAATCTAACACTGAGTCATTTTTGTTAAACCTCAACGATTCTGTAAAACAGAAGAGATTTTCCTTTACACGTAGCTCAATTGGATTTCAATTAAATGTAATACTTTTTGTTGTTAGATTGAACACACCAGTCCTGTTTCTGCCATAAAATGCTGTGGGCCCCAGAATGAAGCCTCCGATTAGAGCACAGTGTAGCAGATTCAGGCAGATCAGATATCTGAGGAAAACAAAGTAGGACTTGACTCCGACCCCAAACCTCGCTGAGAAACAAGAAAAAGAAATGGAATTATAGTTGAAATTATGAAAGTTGTCTACGGCTTTGAACGCAGAAACATTTCTGTTCTTCTGTGTTACCTTGAATCTTGAGGAGTATGTGTCGCCATGGCAACAGGCTGAACCCCATCTCTCGCACCTGAGCTTGGATCCTCTTCCGGTTGATGCTCTGGCTCCGACTCCATGACTTTATAAAACCATTATTACTGATCTGCATTTTCCTCCTTTCCCTAAACAGCAGCAAATACATATATTATTATTCACACACTCAAAGTGTCATTAATCAAGATCTAAACAGACACAAATTAAGGTTTAAAAAATGTATGGTTTTACTAAAGAGATTAAAGCTGGTTAGATTTAAACAACTGAGCCTAAAGATGAGTTTCAGCAGCTTGTCTCTGGATTCTTGTTCTTTCAGTTATGATCCATAAATAACAACCATAAGTTAGACTAGAACATAGATATCTAAAAAGCATCATAAAACCTGCAGATGCTTTAAAGTACAAAGACAGAAAGTTTTGACTACATTGTGTTTATAATTGTATTATAGTAAAGCTAAGGTGTTTAACCGTACTGGCCATCATAACACATGGAGGTAAAAGGAGGAACTTTGCAAGCATGATAGCATCATTAAAACTCGGCAAATTGGCAGCTACATATGGCGTGACTGTTTTGCATAAGGAGGACATGGTACATTTTCAGAAAATGAATGTCAACATGTAAAAATGCTGAAGCAAGATCACAGGTCATCAGCCAAGACATTAAAGCCAAACCCCAAATCTATGATCCAAGTCAAACTGTCTACAGGGAGCTAAAGGGTCTACGGGTTTTTTTCCCAAACTTTTCATAAGGGCAATTTCCAGATCTCATCCATCACAGTGACGAAAAAACAAAAAAAAACAGATTCAGATAAGTTTTGCATCTCTGATGTACCAGTGATTATATATTTTCCAAAAAATAATAACTTTCTTTTACTTCAAAACACTCTATCAGATATTTCTTATTTTTTGTTGTTTGTTTGTTTCTTTCTGTCTTTCTTTCCATATATACAAACAATTGATATAATTGGTCAAAAAAACCTGTCAATCCTGACCCCTGTTTTTGCGAAATATTTTACATAGAAGATCCACATTTAGGAGAGTTTATTCTTCTTTAGTTTTTTTTTTTTTTTGCTTAGATATAAGACAAATATTAAATATTTTTATATTTTATAAAATTTCCCACCTTGCATCTCTCTTTCCGTGCATAGACATGGCCAGGTTCCTGAGGGGATGTTGAGACATCTTATCTCTTGGTCCTCTTGACTCCTCAGGCTCTGGACCACCATGGCTTTCCTGTGTATCATAGCCGCCATGCAGGGACCGTACAGCCTGGACACTGGGCAGCAGGTCATATATCTCGGTCTGATAGTACTCACATGAGTCTGAGGACAAGGTAGATCCAATGCTGTCTTCTGTTGGGAGAGTAAAATGGAATCAGCACAACATATGTTCCTTGACTTCACTGTTTTTTAAACCGATAAGGACTCCTTTTCCTTTATGTCATGTTGGAAATATAAAGTTATTTAAATAATGAAATATCCTCTGGAACCCCTTCCAAATACTTTACATTAAAACCAAAACCTCTGCATACTTTTCAGTCATGTTCTATGAAGACCAACACGAAGACGACCATGATTGTGAGGTGGAAGGAGAATATGAAAACAGTGCTGTGTCATGAAATAATATATTAAACTTTGCACATCTTGGAGAGTCTTGTTTATTCACTTAAAACATTATTTCACCTAAAAATGGTAAGAATACAATCACAAAAAGAAAGACGCTAAACTGATCAAAGTGCATTGCAGGGCAGAGATTCACAGCACAGGTAAGAAAATACATTGAAAGTAAAGCTACTGTAGTAGCAGTGCACTTTACAAATAAACTGTTAAAACATATCTATGTATCAAAAGTCATTTAAAGTCCCGTTCTTAAAGGTGTGGAGGTAAGGGTGCCGTTCAGATTAGACCAACGTTTGATTTTTAGACCTTCATAAAAATCAGCATGTGTGGTGAAAACAGTACACCAGCAAACATGGTGGTGGTAGTATCATGTTGCACGAATGCTTCTCCATACATAAGGCTGGAGTTGAGAGGGGAGTGGAAAAAGAAAAACAAGGCAGATTTAATTCAAGCAAAAGGAGATCCTACAGATTATTGAACCAAGCATAGGTACAGTATGATGTCTCTGTCCATTTTCTCCACATCCATGGATCATCTGTGTGTTGATTCATTACATCGATTGTTTAAAAATGTATTATACCATGTGGTTGTAATGTTGTAAACCTAAAAAATAATCAAATGCACTGAAATATGTTTAATTATTCCCCAAAACAGAAAACAACCAAAATATGCTGTGGCTTATATTTCAGAGTTTCCCCAGAAATGGCACAGAAATGTTATCTGAATTATCCACCTCTTTAATGTTTACAGACTACTTACAAATAAATAAAACAAAAAAACAGCCCTCAGTTTTCATGTTAAATGAATGCACAAGTGTTCCAAAGTGGACAAAGTTGTGTGTGATGGAAAGTACCAATCCGTGAGAAAACAATCGGCAAACACACATCTGGACGTTGAGCAAGGTGCTGGGAGTCTAATAATATGAGATGCTGTGCTAAGTTGCTGACCGCTCTTTATTCACTAAATAAACAGCAAACTTCTCTGTAAACGAGTTCTAATGCCAGTCTCTCTCTGTCCACAAGCTGAAGTTTGGGAAAAAAAAGAAGAAAAAAAGTCATCTAAAATGTTCCCTTAATGATAAAAACATACTATGGGTAATTAATTAAAAGTCCCCATTTGGAGGTAAGTCGTGTTAACACGGATTAATCAGCTTATGGAGATCAAAAAGCATACCTTTTTATTCATTAAAAAAAAGACAGGTTTACTCTAAATTAGGGCTGTGAGTCAATATTTCTGCTTTCCTGACATGCATTTATAGAAGATACAAGGTTCCTGTAAATAAACAAATTGAACTCTAACTTTGAAATACAGGGAGTTGAAAAATTAGTAATTGGGATTTTCAATACCTGACAAGAGTCTCATGAACTGCACCGTTTTGTGGTCCTCCATTTTCTTCCTGCGCTTCCTCTTTTATTAACTGAGTTGTTCGTCTTCTGTCTTCATATGTAACACATATCGATGCCCTCTCCACTTGAGCTGCAACTTAAAGTTATGAAAAGGGGAAGAGTCACTTCCGAGTGCTGCACCAAAATACCCTGCCTAACACCTGGCATCACACATCAGAGGCCATGCAGTGGCGGACCACTTCTGCTTGACGCTGTTGGACATTTTCTTCTTTGTTTCGGAAGGTGGAGCATACATGACATCTGAAGTTTGACTGATTGCAGGAAGTCACATGACAGGATGCAGACATGGGCAATGGTTACATTTGATAAGAAATGTACAAACACAGCAGGGATGATAAACAAATTGTAACACTAATCAAAAAAATAATTGGTTAAAAATGCATAAACTCTGACATGGATGGGTGGATTTATTTTCTCCTTCTTTTAAAAAAGATAAAACATCAGTTCCATTAAATTTTTTTGTCTTATTTTGCTTTTAAAGTACCTTGACCCTACTTTGCAATTCAAGTTAAATCCATCAAAATGTGAATTCAATTATTTACCTTGACCTAAGTTATTCAGCATTAGTCCTAGAAAGGTACTGTCATGCTGAATAGTTTAAATCCAGGCTACTTAGTTACTTTATCATCATAGGGAAGCTTGCTTGCATTTTAAACCAATGAGTGTTTGAAATGAAGAAGATGATGAAACTAGAAGACCTTTTACACCCACACTCAGGAGACCACAAAGACATCTGAGGCTTCCAGTCAGTGACTTTTTACATGGAAGTTTAAAGAGCAACGTCATTTCTTAGGGGCTGTTTAAACATGATTTGTTTCCATTCAGCAGAAGCGTTTAGCAATACACTCAATCAGAAAGAGAGGAATGCTAAAGATCAGATCAGAGCGAACGGAAACACCAAACCCAGGTGCAGAGAGTTGGCAAAGAAAGATTATGAATGTTTTTGCATTTAAAAAAGAAGATTGAAAACTTCATTTTAAATTTGTGGAAAGGAGTTACTTGTCATTTCAACCCACTGCAAGCTGTTTCAACCCTTCAAAAACATTTCTGAAATAAATCTAAACCCAAAAACGCATCTATGAATTTGATCCATGCTAATTCAACAATATTTACATTAGTCTGTTTACAATAAAATGACAACCATCTCCTTTCATATTGCCCATCAAATTTAAAACATGTCAGTACAGCTTGGAAAACATAGTGATGGTTGCATCACCTGGGTGAATGGTTTTGTTTGTAGCAACAGGGTAGCTAGTCAGACTATATGGCAGATGGAGTCAGCTGAATATAGGGTGATATTGGACGAAAATCTGTTAGATGCTGCAAGAGACATCAGACTGCAGTATGGGTTAGCTTTAGAATAGATAACGACCCTGAGAGCCAGAGCAAATATGGTTTAGATCACAGCATAATTGTGTGTAAGTAGCTGAATATAGCTGAATATCTGTGGCAAAACTTTAAAATCAATATTTATCCAAAACACATACATATTGATTAATGTTTTTGTCCATTTTGGCTGTTCTAGACCTATTGTTCAATAATAAATGAATACTTTTAAACATATACATCCCACATTTGCCAAATCCTATTAAAAAAATGTATCTATCAATCTTCCTCCTTATTATGCTTTACTTTATGTTATTGGGGCTTTGACGGGGTCATTTTTTTATTTTATTTTTCATCTTGTGCTAAGGATTAAACTACATTGGTTGGTAAAAGTAAGCTCTGTTACAGAAACACACTATCAGCTATGTATGAAGCTTTCAATCTGGTGATTGAATGCAGGTTTTAATCACCAGAGGCCAGAGAATGCTCAGTACAACTAGTTGGAACTGCTTCCCTTACACTCTGGAAACAGAATCATGCAGGTGAGGAGAAATATCATGGAACGTCTCTTTGTTCCCTGTTTAGGATAACTGCATGTGATCTAACTCATCTTTTCAATATATATATTTTTTTGATAATGTGTAATGACTTTGAATTATATGGGATTTTCGATGTGAGCTGGGTCGTTTAGGGGGGAGTGGTGGCCTAGTGGTGAGAGCATTGCGGTTGGGTTTAAGCCCCACATATTCCCACAGACTGCCACTCTGGGTCCCTGAGCAAGACCCTTGCCCCACACTGCGCCCCGGGGGCCACACAATGGCAGCCCACTGCTCCCTGGAAAGCTAAAGTTGAATTTCTCCTCTTCTTTTATTGGTGGGTATGTCTAAAAAATAAAATCTGTTGCAAACCAAGTTTCTCAACTGAGTCAATAAGGTAAAAGACAACAATGATGATTTACAATAAACTGAGAGCAAAAACCCAGCAGTTAAAATAATTCAGCCAGGAACAGGAAACAGGAACAGGAAGGTTCTGCTTGAAAGTCAGAGCAGATCAGATAAGGAATTGTTTACTGAATTTGTGATCTACCTATGATCATTTGATCTTATTTGCACTTTATTGTAATTAGTGTTTTACAAAGAAATTTATTTTGGTAATTAGTTGCTACACATAGACGAGCAAACATGTAGTTGCCATAAATAAATTCAGGATTAAAATCACTTGTAGAATGCAAGTTTTATATGAAGATAATGGTGAAAGTTATTGAACAAGAATATATAAATGTACAAACATGTTGAGATGTATGATTTTTTTTGTGTGTGTGTGTATCTTAGTATTGGTAAAGTTACAGTGGTAGATGTTAGTTTATTTCAGAGCTGACCCTTTAGGGATGAACAAACCAAGCTGTTGCTTAAGGCCCTCAGATCATCAGGGCCTTACACAAATGCTTAGATTTCACAAAAAAACATTAATAAAGAATGCTTTTTGAGATTACCGGTAATTGAGGCATGTGACGTCAGACAGTACAACAGAGCTGAGACCCCACTGTTCCTCATAGTACTCCTGGTGGTTGGGTTCCTCGTTGCAGGACCCCAAAGGAGTGACCCAAGGTCATCTCCCAGTGGTCCCACCAGTTACAGGTGGAGGCATGAGGGACCATTTAAATAAGGATTAAACAGCAGTCTCTCAAATAATCTTTGTTCACTTTGAAATTAAGTGAGTTAAACTTTTCCCCTTTTCCAAAACGATTTCTTTTTTTAAAACTCTGATAGATGTGATCTTCTATCTAAAGGAGGGCTCAAATCATACTCTAAGGCCCCACAACCTTGGGTTGTTACTAATATTATTTGCGTGCTGTTGTGCCATTTACCATGATCATGGTTTTTGGACATTGGGAACCAGTGTCCATATTTCATCTTGACATGATGACCAGAGAAGAGGACGCAGCTTTGGTGAATAACAGCTGGGGGACCTCTGCTGGGGCCCCCACTTTTCCTGTCACAGGAACTCCCACAGAGGTGTGATGAACCAACCCGCTATCTGTCAGGACAAGAAAAGCACAGACATTCTTCCTCTTTTCCTACTCTCTTGCCAATGAAGCTGGATTCCTCTTCGGAAGGGTCACGGCCAGGATGGAGATCCAAGGCCCAAGGGGACCTTTATCTCCAGAATCATGAAGGATGGGTCATTGTGGTAACTCAAAACAGATCTTTTGCAGCACATTTCTCTTGAGTTTCAGAACTTATACAGCCAGACTGGATGAGAAACCTGCCTTGATAAACCACTGAGACAAAAGAGGACCACTGCTGTGAGACAAAGAACCCCTGGTTGTTGCTGGCCTGATTGCTGAGCTGCAGCTAGATGAAACTAAACCCAACAAACGGACATGGACAAAAAGGTTTGCAGGCCTGGCATGATTAGGGACAGAACAAACAATACTGTATGTCTTTTTATGATGAGTAGAGACAAGCTAACAGGATGGACTGCATGCTATGCTATTTTAATATGCTTTGAGCTGTTGTTGAAGCTTAGACAAGCTTTATTTTACTAAGGGTTTAAACACTGATATAACATTAGTGTTATCATGTTCCTCATATGCTCATTAGATTTTGATTACCAAGTATGACCAAGAGTCATTTAATGGAATCCTGATGTCTATTTGCTGCTAGCTATTTCAAAGAGAGTAAAGAATCCTTAACTAAAGGTTATTGGTTCCTGATTAAGCAAATTAATTAATAACACATTATTTGGCCAAATAATATTTTATTCATTATTTGCATTGTGAGTTGGCCTGAAAACATTACAATTTCTCTAAATTAATGAAAAGATAATAAAAAATAAACATCTTAAAGTATCAGAAATATAAATTCCCAGCTGGCTGGATAGAACATAAAATCACAACATTAATGTGGCATCTTACCTGGATAGACATTGAACCTAATATCACAACAGTGCTATCACTGTTTTTCAGTCTGTGAAAACCTTAATTTCGCCTCACTTTCAGGTTGTTTTTAATGTATTTTTACTAGGTGTCTTTAAAATACGTTTATATTTCCTAGAAGTGTTTCTATTTTATGTCCTATGTGCGCTATCTTACGAGCCTGTGATTTCCATTGTTTCATCAAAAAAGACTGACTTGTCAGAGCTGGACCGAACCAACAACGCCAGCTCTGCGGGGGTCAACTTTACATTAAATTGATATGTTAACAAAATAAGACATCAATAAAAAAAATTTGAATTGAACCCCCTACTGACTAAATTATACAGTTAAATAAAAGTCGTGGATTTCAGGCTGGGATTAAAACTTATTCGTTATTTTAATATTTTAAAGAAAACGTGTTAATGGTTTCTCCCCGCTGCCTGCACATACTGCTGATTTGACTGACAGACGGAGAGGTTAAACTGGTTTGCCAAGTTAGCGGCGGGGTAAGTAAACTACGTAAATAAGGTGGAAATATTATCTCCGCCTATTAATTAATAGCTTATTGATTAGCTTACTTATAGAAGAGATATATTCTGCTAAATAAAACCCGCGTCACTTTAACAATGCCTCTTTAACGTGTTGACTTGTAACTCGCCTTTGTTGGTCAGTTAAAGATTAAGCTAGTCGGCAACTTTAACAAGCAGGTTAGAGGAAAGTTTAAACTGAAGGAGGTTAATGTTGTTGCTCACAGCCTGGAGCTCATTAGCGAAGGAGAGGGGGTCGGAATCACGATTAGAGGGGTGAACAGGGAGTTTTCCTGCTCTGAATGCAGGTTAATTTGCTCCATGAGCAGCACAAGGGGGCAGACTTCAGAATGAGATTACACTGTAGCTGGATTCCTGCACAGTCATGAAAAGCTTTGTTTTGTGGTGTCAACACATGCTTCCTCAGAATGAGAGCTCACTAAGAGATATTTTTCTCATATGGTCTCAGCTTAGTAGAAAATCAATCTGCTGGAGCTTCAATTGATAGTCACTGGTTCCTATCACTGTAGAATACAGAAGGTGTTAATGCTTTCATTTACATTTAGTTTGAAAATGTAATCTATGGCCTAATTCAGAGGATGCACAGTAGTTATGCAAATGTCACTGTTCTGTTTTCAGATCTTCCCTTTTTATAATCTACACGTTTTCTTTGTGTTATCAGCTGAATGGTGGGTGGGAGCCATTCCAACAGTAATACTAGCCCTCATACAGAATCAGTTGCAGGTTTTAGCTTGTTGAGGGCTTTGACTAAAAGAAGTTGCTTTTATATAAAGCACTGGATGGATTTAAATGCCCTGCTTTAGGGTTGTGACGTGAGCTAAAGGACTTTTGCTTCTGCAGCTCTTATGGGATTTTTCTCAGCACTAGGCAATAATGGAAGGCAATAATGCCTTCCAGTTGTCTGAAGTTACTGAACAGGAGAGCAAAAATCAGTCCCCTTCCTCTTCTTTACAGCTATAATTTTATGTCTGCTGATTGAACTCCTTTGGTTTCTGTTCTGGATCATAAACGCCCATGTTTGTCATCCTAGTGTTTGATCTTTGGTCTTTTCTGTATAGTTAATCTGTTGTCATGGATGTTTTGCAACTTCCTGAAAGGGTTTCTTTTTGATCAGCTTGGTCTGAATCCATCCTCAAATGCAACAAATCTGTATAGTGGAGACGATCCTCTTTATTTTTTCAAGTATATTTTATTTGGCAGCAGAACAACTCAGCTCTGATCTACTCTCCATGTCCCCCTCCCAGCATTTCCTCCCTCATCTTTAGATTCTCAGGGGATTGTTATGTATAAAGTACTAAAGCTGCACATTAAGAAAACACAACACGCAGAATATGAAGAGAGCAGATGATGAAACCAGTGTAACACGATCCTGGAAATGTCTTGTAATGAGAAAGGAAAATCTGTGAGGAGAAGGTTGTTTTCACTGAGGAGAAGAAGACAGCATATAGAAATACATGTTCAAACTCTCAGTTTTCTGGCTGATAGTCAGAGCTCCATCCATATATGTGTCTTGCTGGAACTGTATTCACTTGGGAATAAGACTAGAAATACCTCCGCCCTTAGAAAAGGGTAGGGGTCTTTGTCTTATCTCCTGTTTTGGAACATACTTCCCATGCATGGACCTAACTAAGTTCTGTGTGTGTGTTTTTATTTTGGAAAAATGACACTGTTTGTTTATTTTTATGAAACAGCATGTGATTAGACTTTGAAAAAGTTTTTTCATTGTATAAAATAGTTTTGTTTGCTGTAGTGGTGTGGAAGCCAGTTGTTGTATACAGGTCACATCAACTCTGCCTTATATTGGACACCATATCTATCATATGATTGGTGTCTTTTATTTGGTACCCTACCCTTTCTTATGAATCTTTTTCTTTTGAATGTTGTTCTGAGGTTTGACTGGACAAGAACTAAATAGCTTAAAACTATAACCTCCTTCAGAAGTTTAGACATAATGACAAATATTAACTGTGGACAACAGATGCCTCCAAAATCCATAGGATGAGTTTTTTTTTTTTAAGATTCATTTCTTACAAGGATGTCCCTGGGTCTGAAGCTATATGCCTTGTTGGTAATGCACGTAAACAGGATGTAGAGGTGTTATTTGATGTAACTATTTTGCCAGGGAGTTCTGTAGAAAGAGATGCTTTCATTCTGTTTGTGGTTAGACTTACTCTTAAGGCGGAAGCTGGCACTTTTCCAGCTAAGATATGCTGGTTCCATCACTAGGTAATATGCTTATCATTATCTAGTTCTTAAAAAGACCTAAAACCATTTGGTCTTGATAAAATAAGATATTCCTCTTTGGCCCTAAATAGTGTTCTAACACCTTGGTGCTTATTAACAGACATAAACAGATGTGGTGCTATCTGCTAAGAGCACCACAAAACTATCAGAAAGCCAAACAACTGAGGCAGCTACTTAATAGAGCCCTACTGTCCTGCAATGCCTCATGGAAAAACAAAAAGGTCAAAGGCTAAAACCTTTTATTTGGAATGAACACAAGTTTAACACAATAAAATGCTACAGAGCTAGAATTTAATCTGATCTTGAGGATATCTCTGATTTTAGCTGCTGTTACAGAAAATTGCCCTGAAATTCCCCACACCAAAAAAACATGTCAATCTCTTTATAATAATCATTTGCACTTATACTGCAGAGAACAAGAATAGCATAGCTATCAGTACTAATTGTTCATATCAGGACTTTTACTCGCGCATCCATCAATTCGGCAGCCATATCTAAATGCTTCTGCAGCTTTAGCTCCCACTTCAGAGAACGCCAACTTTCATGCTGTATTCCAAAAGCTATTGGAGTCTTATCCCTCTGGGAATTAAACATTTTTTGGCGCTTTCTCCCGCTGGATTCTGGGATTTTCATCATTATTTTCCCAACTTTGGTGGGAGGTGCAAACTTGCTTAGCCACTACTTTATTGTTTACCCATTGCACACATGCTCAGTTTGGTACCAGACAAAGATTTTATGCAGCGAGTTGTTTTACCATATTTCCTGTGGAAAGCCAAGCCGTCAACATCCCTCGGGCAAGCAGATCCTACAGAGAGGCTCCCAGTTTAGGGAGTCCAGGAGCCGCTGGATCACTGCGGAGCTAATTAGAGAAGGTATTCTTGAGTTCAGACAAGAGAGGGAGTGAAATCGGAGCAAGACCCCCAGCAGAAAGAGCACCAGAGCTAAGGAACCTCAGAAAAGCCCACCGGCCAGACAGGATGTGGGAGAGGTGGTAAATGGCTGAGACTTGATCTGTAGGCTAACAGTGGTAGATTGAAGAAGGACAAATGTACATTAGAGAAGTCTGGCAGGTAGAGAGCGCCAGAGCGGGGAGATGCTGGTGTCTGTGCTGGAGCTAAGGAAGGATAACTTAAAGGTTAACTTAAAGCAGCTTTTATAAAAGACACCTACAAACATCCTAAGAGCATTCCCTACATTATCCTTAACCAACTTTATGTTACTCTTTTGATTGAAAAAATGTTGTCTGTTGTGCTCCTTCACTCTACGTCAGTCACATCTAGACCCTGATTGTTTTTTTTTAGGATGTTAATGCAAATACAAGTTCAGATTTTTTAACTCCTGCAATTTATGCTTCCCGTACGGGCAGGTCCTGCAGCATTCTTGCTTTGCTGTATTTACCAAAAAGGTGCCATAGATATAGCTAGAATTGAAAAATTTGTCTTGCTCTGCCTCACAGCGCTCCTGAGCGCCAATTAAAAAACAAACAAAACAGAAAGCAGTGAATGCCTCTTTAGCACAATGTGGTATTTTCTCTGAAAATCTCTGTATGCAACTGGAGTTTCTCAACTTCTGTATAGACAAGTTTCACCACCATTTCTGTAAAAGACCAATATTTTTGTAGTTTATTGACTTCAAGGTGGTAGACAAACACAAGGACAATCTTAATAGCTTGAAAGCTTGTCAATACTTACATAGAGTCAAATTTAGCTGTGTGCTGATACACGAACGCATAGATTGGTTCAACCAGTGTCTGAATGATTCTTGCTATGATGCTGGGGTGGTAGTTACAGCCGATGAAGAGTTGGATTACTGGCTGCAACTGTACAGCTGGACCTGACCGGACATGTAGCCACATCCTATCATCACAGAGTCCATCCCATAACTCCTCACTCATGCACACTTTAAGACACGGAGAAGGACACATACATGCCAGAGGTTGACTCAGACTGTAGGTACTTTGTTAAATGACTGAGAGGCAACAGCCAACACAGCTGATTAAGTTCATAACTAGCACGGGTTATCTTTAACCGATTTATTTTCTCACATTTTTACGTGGGGTAGGGGGCAGTTCATGCAGGTAGGGATAGCATAACACCCTCACAGTAAATTTTGCAGCCTTAAAGTAACACTTTAAATTTTAGATTTAACATCAATCTGAGTGCATTTAGTCCTACCAAATTAGTGTTGAATTGACTCTCTACGTAACATATATCTTTCTCCAGTTCCTGTTGTTGTTCTTGTAATAACTAAAATAGTCAATGTACTTCGACACTGCATATAACACTGTGGAATTTCCTGTGTTTGACTTAATTTAACCCAATAGTTGCCTAAAATCAAGTCACTCATTGGAAGTCGCTCTTAAAAACTTGATTTGAGGACCCCTTATAGGCAGTTACACTAACCCTAATTAAAAAAGACTGTATTTCTAATGCTCATTCAAAGCATCAAGAAGCTCTTTTATACACCAATACATTTTGTAATTGTACAGCTACAAACTTAAAAGTCTTAAAAGTCTACAAAATATTTCATTGTGATGTAGAAGGAAAATTATCTACTATATTTATAAAAATCTATTTTTTATATGTAATAATAAGTTTGTATGCTAATAGGGGAGGATGTAAAATTTCAGTGTGATAGAAAACTCCAGTCCGTTTAGGGCACTTGTATATTTGTACACACGTGCATTTCTGCATGTCACCGCTGCCCAAGCCCCACAAGCACAAATACGGCTCATAAAAAACATCCATTTGGACCTCTTCAGTACACAAGTAACATGGAAAAGTTTGATTCCCATCACTAAGCTGCATTAACTGGTGCTCACATGGAACAAACTGAAGAAAACAGTTTCAATAATAATCCTGACAAAACCATCAGTTTTTGGTTGGTTAGACGGTTTTCATTTGTTCTACCGTCACAATAAATAACTATTATTGTAAGAAATCCTCCACAATAAATGCACGTCAACATTTTCTACGTCTTTACTCTGATACCCCTGCATAAAGTCCCGTGCAAGTTACAATCTACCTTCAAACATCTTCATTAAGACCAAAGAAGTAATCAGAAACTTTAATGGTTACTCATCAGTTATGCAGATCCATCCAAGCCTTTTTTCATATTTTTAAAAGCATTTCTGGATGTTTCTTAAAAAAAAAAGAAAAAAAAAAGTTTTATTGCTCACTTTATCCAGCTGTAGCACATCAATAAAAGCATATTTAGAGCAGAAAAAAAATCATTTTGTCCAACTTTTCTTTATAATTACTCGTTATCATGCTGTGTCTCATGAATATTCACTTCAGTGGTGACAGCTGACTCTCACCCCCTTCCATTGTCACAATAGAGCTCTTATAGCTCAGGGAAAAATGACGTATTCCCTCATGACAAGGCAACAACATGAGTCATTGTCATGTTATGCTTATTGCAGGGATGTCTGACTTTGGACAAAGGAATGATCATATTTAAAGCTTTAAACTGATAACTACTTCCTAATTATTTGTTGTTAGTGTTCTTCCATACGGACGTACAGTATAAATTACACAGAAACCCAGAAAGCCTCAGCTGGTTGATGTACATTCAGTCTCTTTCTGTGTGTTTTTTAGTGAGAACAGTTCAGGACAAGCAGAGACACGACAGAAGCAGTGGATCAGAGAGGAAACTGTTGGCATTTTCCCCTCCACCTCACTTCGCCCTCATTGCACCGCCTCCTCTAGCTGCTCTCCTCCTTCTGCGAGTTAGGAAGGAATCAACATCATGGTGGGAGTGGAGCGCAGGCCTTAGCAGGTGAGGGTGTGATCGCTCCATGAGGGGGAGAGCTGGTCAGAAGAATGGCCCGGAGTGTTAACTTTGACCTGAGTCAACCTGACGTGGAGATTGGACTGGAGTAAGTCTAAATGTTTCAGTTTTTGTAGAGTTTATCAATGAGTTTCTGTTTTGTTTTGTTTTTATTCTGGTTTCTCATGTCTGGTCTTGTTCATGCCTGCTGTCAGAGGGAGAGGAGGAGGGAAAGCCTAAATGGAAAGGTGGAATATATTGAACTCTGTCTGTCTCTTTTTATGTCTGTGCTTATGTTTTTACATCAGTTGACCTGCTGTTAACATGTAGGTCATTGTCTTTTGACAATGCTTGAGCATTTCCTTCCTGTGGTATCTGTATAGGGGTCAAGACGGAATCGACTTATTGTCTGCTGTGACAACATATAGTAAAACCCTGCATGCTTGGAAGGAGAATCATGCAAACTAATCCAACTTTAACCACAGGTTGCAATTATGATTCATGGGGTTTCTGATTCATTGTTTTTAGTCTGCTGGTTGGTTCCTTCTCTCTCAAAGGAACCCTTGGTGTTTCCTGAAACTTCTGGCTTGTACTGATCTACTGTCATGTCTATGTATTCCTCTGTTAGAAGCCCAGCGGATGAAGATGTTGTTCATGATTCGTTCAGCCGGCTGATCGAAGAACAGAGTGAGAACAACCGACTGTCTGCTATCGAGCTGCAGGATCTGCAGCAGGACCTTGATGAAGAAGGACGAGGTACTCCCCTTTGAGATCTATGGATGGGAATGAAAGCGATGAAAAGAGGCTTTAATGCGTTTCAGTTTGTCCAAAAAATCCAGTGATCTGTATTAGGGTCTAGCAAGATGGCAGAAAAAATTATCATCCTTTATTTTCCCATTTCATCCAATTTTGATTTTGATCAAATTTTAATTTTTTTTTTTATTTGTTCTCCATCTTCAGTTTAAGAGCATCTGTAATGAAAACTAAAGAAACTAGAGATTACCTCAATATTTTAAGGCTTAAATCCGTCTTTCTCAACAGGGTTTATCGGTTGTGTCAGACAAAAGGCAACTGTGTTTATGTGGTATTTTATCTCCTCTGGAAATGCTGTACATACACTGCGGATCCACTAAAGATGACATGATCTTTCCAAATCCTGCCTGGCATCAGTTTCGCAACCTTCAGCTCCGCGTTTAGCTCCATGTTCACTCATTGTAAGGGTATCTTTGCTCTCCCGCAACATAAACAGAAACTAGTTTTTTGCATATGATAAAAAGAGCAGCCAAAAACCAAATTAAAAAATCTGGAAGAATTGACTTACTTGTAGTTTCTGATAAGTAGGTCTGCAACTAACAATTTGCAAATTGATTAATCTTTCGATAATTGTTTTTAATTAATTGATTAGTAATCGGATAGAAAAAGGTTCTTTAAAGAACAGTTTTAACAAAATGATACCAGGTGAAACTAAAACCTTTCCTCTTGGAGTTGTGGATCGAGCAGATTGACAGACAAAAATTTTCTGCCTGTTGACCTTCTGCTTAATTTATCTGTCATGGCACCTTGGAATTTGTGTTGTTAAATCCAGGATTGTAATTGTTTTACATGCTTGATACGCAAAGGGTTTCCTTTTCGACAGTTTTTGATAAGCAGAGTTTAATCCTTCTTACCTGTTCGCCTTGTTTTATCAATCCATGATGTTTTCCAAACCATCCCATCTTTTTTTTCTGTTGCAAAAAAGCATCCATTCAACAAATGTTAGTAAAAAAAATTTTTTTTCTTTTTAAGCAGAAAGGAAATAATCTTTTGCTGTTGAGCTTGTTAGATTTATAAATGCTGATATAAATTTACTCCTCTGCATAGGATACCTGTTTTTTAGGATGTGATGCGAAGAAAAAAGGTTTTTGTTTTAATTACTTTTCCATCATTCAGATTTGCATTTCACGCTTTCAGTATTTAAAGGTTATCTGACTAAAAAAGGCTGAATTCAGACTGAAGAGGCTAAGCCAAAGCTTTAAGCCCCTGAGGTGGTACACCGGGGTAAAGTTGACACGCCGTTTACTTAGCAGCTTAATTGAAATGAGACCCATCCTTGATGTTGGTGCCGGTAATCCATTTATTTCCATGACTCGGCAATAATTGTCATATTTCCTTTGTACCACAAGTCATTCCTCTAACATGTTGACAATAACACCGCATACATAGTTTCAGCGATCCACATAGCATTCACTTGAATAGCGGTAGCATTGCGTCACGTTAGTATTGCGTTGCGGTCAAAATTTTTTCCCCCTTTCGGGTGGAACGCACCTGTCCTCATCAACACCGGATCCTACCTATATAGACAGCTGACAGATCATGTGATCCAAACCATTTGGAATACAGAAATTCATAATCTGCTCCTACACAGACTTTAAAGAAAAGTTTCCTTATCTAGCTGTACTGTATGTTGATTTGTTGTTTACTTTGACAGACAGCCTTGCAGGTCTGTCAGGCCCTGCGTATCGAGGATGGAGGTTAGGCAGTGATGAGACAGAAGAGGACGACAATGAAAGACAAACAGACCGTCTTCTCCAGGATAAGTTGTCTTCAGCCACCCTGAGGATCCTCTCCTCCATGCCTAGCCGTACTATTGGTTAGTACTGCTTAGATCTCTTTGGAATAGACCAAAAGCTAATGATAGAGGTGGATTTATTTCATATTTGGTCCTGTGTTGCTTGACATTTAGTTCCTCTAAGAAAATGAGAACACACTGTTCCCTACATTGCTGATTTAAATAACCTTTCTGAAAACTTCTCCCATCTGCAGCATTTAAATGCTGTAAAACATCTGTTTCCTATTGTAGTTTGTCACCACACCCAGCCTCACTGTGGTAAACCTGGTGGAGATCAAATGGCTACAATTTGTAAACATACACGGAGTGCTGTATTTATTGCCCAACCCAACATGTGATAAGAATCGCTGTTTAACCCAGTTGGATGTAAGCACTAAACCTAGCGTCATGTTACATAAAGACGGATGTGTTGCAACTGATCAGGGTTTCAGGAGGAAGCTTTTCATCATCTTCCTCTCTGAGAAAATTTGGGTGGTACAGCATGCTGTTATGAATGCCTTGTTGAATGCCTGTTGATCTGTTTTTCTTTTTGTTTTGTTTGTTTTTTCCCCACAAACCAACCAAATATAAAAACCTCCTTGTGTCACTGTTGAGTTACTCAATTGTTTGGTTTCTCCAGCATAGCCTTCTACATCTACATCTCAATAAATCAGGATGCTTTAGAAGTTCAGGAATTTCACAGAAAACGTTGAACTTAGATTATCAGCATAAATTTGTTAAGAGTTATATTTCTAGCATTAATATCTGATCATTGTCTGGACCATTATTTTAGTTTTTTCATCAGTGTTCTGCTGTGGTTATTTAACCTTGAGTGTCTTGAAGTATCATAAACAGAAAACAGATTACTTAGTGAATTGGGTTGCTTTTCAATAACATTCAGATTTATTGAGGTGCATCGGTAGGTTCTGATAACCAAATCAGATATCAACTGACTAATAAACCAGATCCGATATACTATGATATCGTCTTCACTCACATGGTATGGTATACGGTTCATTCATTCAGCAGTAGGAAATGGATAGGAAAACACTAGATGGATGCATGTCTATGGACGTCAAGACTATTGCTTCCATTCTAATTCTTTAAATTATTTTAATCAAACAATCAAGTGGGGTACCAAATAGGCTTTGTATGCAGATGGGAGACAGCTTTGGTTCAGATTCAGATTTATACCTACGCTGACCAATCTTGTGATTTCTGCGATCCAGGCCGTAGCAGAGGAGCCATCATCTCTCAGTACTACAACAAGACCATGCAGCTACGGAGGCGCCGGCAGAGCAGACCGGCTATCAAAGACTTCTCTCGCTCTGCCAGACCCAGCATCCGGGGTTATGGCGTGGAGGTAGACACTACAGACTCAGCAGGTGCAGAAAGCAAGGGAAAAAAAGACATTGCTGAATAAAATAACAGAAATACAAGCTAATATTTTCAGACAGCTTTGTAATGTAAACTGGATGTTTTATAGAAAGTAAGAAGGAGCGCCTGGTAAACAACCTGCAGATCCTTTCAGTGGGTGACAGAGAGAGGATGCTCCGAGCAATGCCGCTGAATTTGTCGGAGAAAAAAGAACTAAGGTAAATTTCTTTGTGGTTAGTTTTTATGTTTTATTATTACATTTGGAAAAAGAAAATATTGTTGCTAATTCTGTGTATGTCTCTCATGATCAGGAGCTTGACGCTGAAAAAGACTAAAACACACTCCAGCAGTAAGCTCACCTGCTGCAGTCGTCTGAAATTTTACATCATCATAGTAAGTAACGCATAGAATGTAATAGTTCAAACTTCATTCACTTCATTAATCCATGACGGAGCACAAACAGCCTGTATCACATTTTTAGCTATCCACAAACCTTACTTTGTCTCACTAACCCATTGTAGGGTATCATTGTGAAAATAGAATGTATGTAAAGGTTTTACTTATTTCCCTCCAGTTACAGCTGTAGGTGTTTTTGACATGTCTGTAGGAACCTTGCACATCTGGAGATGGACATTTTATCCTTTTGGCTTTGCAAAATGACTGGAAATGACTGTAATTTTAAGGTTAAAATGTTAAAAGGGTCCTCTTCCCATTAAGCTTGAGCAGCTTTCCTGTCTCTGCTAAAGCGACAGCAGCTTCATGCTGCCAGCAGTGTTTACTGTGGCGATGGATGTGAAGTGGTTGTTTTCTGCTACACTAAGGGTTGTGTTTGTCAACCAAAGTTTTCTTATCAACGACAGATGTTTAGAGTAAAACTCTCAAAGATGATTCGCATACCTATACATGAATAATGCACAATAGGACTAATCCAAGCATAGCATGGAGATCTTAATAATTAATTTTAAAAATGACTAAATAAACAATATGGGCATTCTAAAAGGATGTTTGTGAAAGAGCTGCTGCAGAAATGGTGCTGTTTACACCCACAGGGGATAATTCTCTTTGAAGAGTTAGTTCAACCACAGCACCATCTCTAACAGCACAAAATGAGTTGCTGCTCTCCAGCTGCCTCCTCCGCACACTGCAACAATTTTTAGATTACAGAATATATTTGTAGAACAAGTTTCTCCATCTTGCTCTTTCAAGGCCTGAATGAAGTAAAATGTTTAAAAAAATTCAGCTGCGAGCTGCTCTTAAAAACTACACCATAGTTAATAAATGAACTTCCAGTCATCTATCCCTCTGGGGCTTTGCAGCACTCTGTTCTGTTGTTTGCAATTAGACCTCAGTTTCCTGTAGTTGTTATAACACTAGTTCATTTGCTCTGCTGCTTGAACAGTTATGATCTTTGACTCATAAAAACCCACAGAGGCTTGTCCTCTGTCTTCAATTACAACAGTGATTGTATTATTTGTTCTGTCTATCCTTATCTTTTCAGGCTTTGAGGCATAGCTGGTACAGCTTGTTATCCTTCTTGCACTCCCTCCAACTGTGGCAAACACGGCTCAAGAAGATCAGCGGGCGCTTCGGCAGCGGGGTCCTCTCATACTTCTTGTTCCTCAAGTATCTTCTTTTCTTCAATGTCTTTTTGCTGCTGGTCACCGGTGCATTCTTAGTGCTTCCTCAGGCCCTGTATCCCCCAAAGCTGCATGCAATGAGGAGGTCCTTCACTGGGCTTGAACTCCTGACTGGAGCGGTAAGCAGCTAATGATGCTGACTAAACCATCAATAGGTTCACTGATTCAGGATCAGCAAAGTTCCCCCTTGTTGACTCCCTTGTGCAGAGGTACAGCATGGGGGTGGTAAATATGCTTTGAGACCGTTATAGCTTAGGGGTTATTAAAAAATTTTTCAGGTGGAAATGCTCTAAAACTCTCTCTCTGCTTGACGGGTTAAATAAATAAATAAAATACTCACGCTTAGGAGTTCAGCACCCCAGCAAAAGCACAGCTTTTAATTAAAGGTGCTAAACGGTTCTAGCAAGCTATATTTTTAAACATACACAACCATGCCTCTCCCTTCAGACCACGCCTCAAAACACATGATCGCCCATGCTGTCTGCAGCGCGTCTAAAGCAGCAGGAACAGTGCGTCTGAGCAGCTGAAGCACCGCATCACTGATCTGGGAGCTGGCAGGGAGACAGGCAGCACTGATGATGCAGAGCGCTATGATCACTCCTCTGAAACAGTTTATTAATGCCTAAATTGACTTAAAATGCTGAAATCTAGCAGCAAAACATGTTCGCTTTTATTATCCTGGTGCCTGCAGTTTGGATTATGTATATGAAAAACGCCTCCCAGCCACAGCTGCAAACCACGAGGAGGCAACCGGGCCAGAGGCTGCTGTTGAATGGCATTCCTAGTGACAGCGCACCGCCGGTGTACGGAGGTCTGAGCGGCTCCGACAGAAATAATATTTGAAGGCAGGATCCTAATCTGGATGAACTGACTAAACTGACAATGTTTTCAAGTGGACTTTCTCACTTCAAAATAAATTCAAAACTACTTTTTACCCCCTGATCAGAGCAGTATAGCTGCCATTGTTACAGGCAAAGAAAGGATAGTTCCGCCCAACACGCATCAGACCCACTTTTTCCACCGCGCAGCCAGAGCAACTAAGATGCTTCAGCCGTGCATCAGAACTAAACTTGTAAAAGCATCAAAAAGGAAGCAGCAGTTTTTGCTGATCTTGCTGCCTTAAGTGTGAACGTAGCATAACAGTGGCTAGCTTCCAGCCATGGCGTTCTGCACGAGCATTGGGGAGTCGATTCGTTCATGTGTCAGGGTGCGCGCACAGGGGGGAGGGACAAGCAGACGACCATGATTGACGTGTCAGGAACCAATCGTGTACTAGGGACCGTCTTTTGTGATTGGTTGGGGTTATTATTTATTTCTCAATGTAGCGGGGACCATTTATTTTGGTTTCCCTTCCAGACCTTCTTTTTCAATGTTTGCTAAGCGGCTGTGCGGAGATCTTTAAGCCACATAGTAAAAAATGAGTCAGAAAAGATCTCCTACTACTTTAACACCATTACTTATTTTACTGGGCATGAAAATGTTTTTGTTGCTGCCATGGCAACTCTTTATTACAGACCAACAACAAATCTAACAAACCATTGGGTCATAGAATGAGTGGCATTTTGATCAATTTAATCTTTGCTTGGGCATCATTGTGCGTTTTTAATTAATGACAGTCTTTGTATGTTAATGCCAGTGCCCCTTAGTGCTCACCTCCAACAGGAAGAGAGTTAGGAACGGTAAATGGAGAAAAGTGCTATCAAGATAATGTTTTTAAAACAAAACATCTAGAGCAATGTTGCTCCGCTAGAGACAGGTAGCTATATCTAAGGGTATACTTTAGTAAAAAAGTAGGCCCTACCTAATTTGTAAAGTATTTGCATATTTTCTTGGACAATTGTTCATAAAACAGCACCTTAAATGGTGATTGGTGCTTTTAAACCAACGATATGGGTCCATACTCTGTCTCTAGCAATCTGCCAGTCTCAAACTGCGAATTATTGAAGACCCCTGTTGTAGGGTTTAATGAGCTTAAACAATCTGTGCAAACATAGATCTTCTTCTCCAATACATTGTTTCTGTCTCAGGGCTACTTCTCTGATACGCTGATGTACTATGGGTACTACAGTAATGACACACTGCAAAGAAACAGGGAGAACTGCATAGAGGGAAACATCTCTAGTTCAGCCAGTCCGCAGTGTGACTCCAACTACCCCTCCTACAACATGCCTCTTGCATATTTCTTCACAATAGGAATGGCCTTCTTCATCACATGCATCATCCTTGTGTACAGGTGAATTGTTTTTAAATAAAATGTAGAATCTTAGATTAACCCAAAAAAGTCAAATATTTACATGTTATTTTCTTAAAGCATGTCGAAATCGTTCGGCCAGAGCTTCAGGATAGATAAGTCTCATGCTATGCTGGCCATGAAGGCTTTCTGCTCATGGGACTTTAAGGTCATCAAGAAAAACCCAGTCAAGCTCATGTCAGAAAACATCTGTACCCAGCTCAAGGTAGGTGTAAACTCGCATAGCTTAAAAATTCCCCACCCTCCTTGGTCCTCCTTTCCCACTCTGTCGTGTTTAGAGAAGACAGGAATGTGATGATCTGATGCATTCCTGTCCCTCTGCATTCCTTGCTTAGTCTTCCATCATGTTTGGTTTTTCTGTTTTCTTTGACGTATTTCACCATTTCTATCCTTTCACTCTGTCTAGGAGCTTTTGGCTGAAGTAAATCACAGGAAATTTAAGAATACCCTGAAGCAGAAGTTGCACAAACTGTTGGTTCATGGCCTGGCTTGGACGATCTGCATTGCCGCTACCACGGGATGCCTGGTCGGCATTTACTACTTTTCAGATTATATGCACGAAGTAAGGCTGAGTGGTTTGTTCTTTTATTTTTTGCACCTGGTCTTACAAACAGGATGTCTAGTTTGTTTCTGTTTTTTTTTCACTTTGCCACTTGGCAAAGTAGCAACTTTGCACACAACCCTGATAATTATCTTAAATCTTAATGAAGATGTCCCCAGTGGTTTACTAAGACTGTTAAACTGAACATAATGTTCAAATTTTGTTGCATAACAGTTTCTGATATGTTTCTTTGAGGTTTTAAGTGATAGGCCAACACAAACTAGAGGAAATCAATTTTTGATTTCCTTTAAAGACAAAATTCTGAAGTTTGGCATTAATTTGAGCTGATTTATTCAACTGCTTTTGATTTCAGCTACAGGTGCAACTCTTTTGGTGTTTGTCTCTGTTGCATCTGAACTTTTTTCCCTGTAGAATATCCTGAACTCCATCAGACTGATAAAGCAAATCTGTAAATGTTTATTTTCTTTACTTTTTAAGCTTTCAAGCTGATATTAAGGCCTTTGACAGGGATGTTCTCTGCTGGAAGGAAAACCTCAGCTCCAGTCCCAGCTCTAAAGCAGAGTCTAACCGGTTGCCTCATGTCTCATTATTAGTGTTTTATTTTTTAGCTCTGTCCATCTCCCCGTTAAGTCTTACTATCTTCCTTGTCCGTGCTAAGGAACAGCGTCCCCACAGATAATGCTGCCAGCATCTGGTTGATCTGTTCAATACTAGTTAGCTTCTACAAATAATTTAACATGTGAAGAATAAGAAGTCCAGTTTTGTCTCATCTGACCTGATCACCACAGGTTTGTTGTTTCTCCTTAATGGCTTGTGGAAACTTCTAAAGAAAGCTTCCAATAAACTTTCTTTTATCCTCTTTGTCTATAAAGGCCTAGAATTGCTAACCTGGCATAAGCCAGATTGATACCTGGAGTTCAGTTTGAATTTTACACAGTATCCAACTGGAAAGGCTCCTGTAGAAAATGTTCACAAAAGGGAGGGACGTTCATGTTAATTCTTCAAGCTGATCGGGTAAATCACCAAATGGCACCTCCCACCTATGTCGTAGCACCTGTGAAACATATGTGTGTTTTAGCATCACTTACATTTGTCTGTGGTGTGTACTTCATCCATGACAATTCCAACTATGTTTTCCTGAAACACCTCTTATAAAAGAATGTTTTTCCAATTAGTTAAGCAGCCATGACTCCGGGCTTCCAAATAACGGCTGGTAATCACCACTGAGAACTTTTTCATGTTACAGCAGTAATGCACAGCTTTTCAGCTTCAGCAACTTAGTCGTCACTGAGAGCAATTAAAGGAGACACGATTATAACAATAAGATCCCTCTGCAGCTGATAAATCAAACTCTTAACGAATCCGGTTGGGAGGAGCGCACAAACATCTTTTTCCATCCACAAAGAAGCAAAATGCGTCTTTTTGTTTTTGTTTTTTTTCGAAAAAGAAAACAAGGAGTTTTTGAATTCACATATTGGGAATAGTACATCTTGCTTGCAAGATATATATAGATTTGTGGAGTGTACAAACAAATAGTTTGTTGGGTTAGTAGTTGTTCCGTTCTCTTCCATTGTCAGACGATGGATTGAACTAGGGGCGATGATTGAAGCTTTTAATATTGTTTATAATTTAACCCTGTTTGAACTTCACCATATCTTTCTCTTTGACTTTTTTTATGATGCTGTCTGTTCACAGATCTTTAATGAGAATAAATGATTTACAGGAGGATTGTGTTTACAGATCATTGCCTTTAAAGAAGGACATCCCTACGTTTATACATGTCAAACTTTCAAATTATTGGTGGGAGCAAAACAGAACGATTTTTTTTTTCCTTTTATGCACCAAATTAATGTTTATTTTTTTCAGGAAACACCACAACAAAAATATTTTGAAGTTTCAATGTAACAAACGCGAACAAGGTTATGAGGCATAAAATATTTAAAGTTATGTGTTTCCATTTAATCTAGAATAAAATAGTCATTATTGTCATTGTAGTTAACACCGTGGCAAAAACATGCACAAAAAAAGAATGAAATGTATAATTAAAAATGGAACTAAAGGAATGTTAACATTTAAAAAAAATTTATAAATCTATTTTTTTCCCGCTGTTTTCAACAGAAGATGCTGAATGCATCTGAAATATTCATGAAACAAATCCCTAGCAGCAGCTTTCATTTTGTCTCTTTTTTGGGGGGTTCTACAAAACCAGCAGGAAAGACTGCATGATGTCTCCAAGGGTCGACTGCTGAAAGAAGCCAGCCTCTTGGCTCTGCCTGTGCTCGTCTCCTTTATCAACCTGGTGTTGCCGGGCCTGTTTAACCTTGTGGCCGATATGGAGAATTACAACTCTCCATCTATACGGACATATGTAGCACTGAGTCGGTAAGAGCAGCAGGATGCTTTTTAAAGCTCATGTGAAAACTGTTCCATTAAGAGACCATGAAGTATCCCTTGTTTGCTCTTTTGTCTTTATTTTATAGAAACCTGATGTTAAAAGTTAGCGTGCTTGGAATCCTCTGCTACCATTGGTTGAGTCGGGTGCCTGCTGAGTCTGACTGCCCATCATCCAAAGACCAAGACGTAATTATTATTCTTTCACTGTAAATTGCTTTTATAAGTATCTTTAGATAATATCAGATCACATCTTGATTATTTGTATCCCGTGGTGACTCGTACATGGTTGCTCATCTACTTTCTCTTTGTTGAAACCCCAAACCTGAAGAAAAAAAAAGCCTTTAGAGGCAGGGGGGCGTGGTCATATGGAGATTTGAAAGGATCCACAAATGGCTGGCTCCGTTTCAGAATGAGCTGTTTGCATTTATGAATATCTAAACATATCTATAGGTAGATGGATAGATATTTGTCTATGTATATGTGTATATATGTACTGCAGGATGTTCCTTCATGCAGGTGAGTCCATTGCCCATCATCACGTGTTTTGTTCTTGCAGCCAACATGTGAGTGCTGGGAGAGTTTTGTTGGTCAGGAGCTTTATCGCTTCCTAATCATCGACTTCATCTTCACTCTGCTGGATACTTTGTTTGGGGAGCTGCTGTGGAGGTGGGTCCCTCGTGTAGTGTCAGTATTTTAAAATGGTTCTTTTTAAACTTGTTTTAATACCACTCAGTATGCTTTTTGTCTTAAATTGCAAAGTTTAAAAAAACGGTGGCCTTTGTCTCGATCCAGCCCAAAGCTTCCAGTGTAGCTTTGGGCTGCCAGAACCAACCTAGGCCCTGGTTGGAATCTCAACCCCTGATTCTCACGTTAAATCTATCACAACTGAAGAAAAAACTCTTTCCCTTCACTTTATTGTGTCTTGACCGTTCTGCAGGTTATTTTCTGACAAAGTGCTGAGGCGAAAAAGAAGACCAGGGTTTGATATTGCCAAGAATGTCCTGCACCTCATCTATGGACAGACGTTAGCCTGGTGTGTGCCATGTTTTTAGTGTATATATATATATATATATATATATATATATACACAGCCATAATGGGAGAAACCATGATGATTATGTGTTTTATTCTCTTCAGGTTAGGGGTCCTTTTCACTCCTCTCCTGCCTGCTGTGCAGATTCTGAAACTGCTGCTGCTCTTCTATATTAAGACGGTATTTAAATTCAACTCCATCTCTTTTACACCTTTGATACTTTTCATGTTTGTTGGGCATTATAGCCTCCATGTTTCTACTGACAGAATCGTTTTTCCTTTGACTTGATGCAGCTTCTAAGCATTGAAATCTCTAGCCTGTGTGATAAATGTTTGTTTATTTTGTCATCTTAAAACAAAAATCAGGTATTTTCGCACCCCTCGAAGCACTCTGGGGTTTCCTTTCACAGTTTTGCAGATGCAATGACCTCCAACCCCTTTAGCCATGTGTGTGTGTTTCCCTTTTTCAGAGCAGTGTAATGATGAACTGTCAGGCCCCCAGGAGGCCATACAGAGTCAGTCAGATGACCACCATCTTCATCACCCTCCTGTGCTTCCCCTCCTTCCTCGGTGCCTCTGTCTGCGTCACATACACCATGTGGAGGTACTTCAATACATCTCAGTCATCCTTGTCAATAGCATGTATAGTCTGACACACAGTAACACCAATAAGGTGGCGAGTAACCTGACAATATGATTTCTACTTATTTACCTACTAATGATTATCTAAGTAAACACTGAGAGTCACTGAGAGCTTTCAAATCTGATGCAGGTATTTTATTAAGGTCCTGGTTGCCAGGCAGTTGAAAATGCATTTAAAAGACAATTAGTTGCCACAAAATGTTGGATCTCCCAGTTGGATGTTAAGGTTACATCAGGGGAAAGTGTTAAAGATATATGTGTGTGTGTATGTGTATATGTATGATGAAGTGATATTCTTTAGTTTTCAAAGATTGATTAGATTTCAAAGATATTCATTTGTTATAAAATATTTGTTGTTTTCTTCCAACCTGTGAGAAAGATGCACCTCTGGCCATGTGGGTGTGGCCTAGTTCAGGATGTCGGTGTATCACTCCAGTTCTAGCTTTTAGGCTCTTCTTTATGAAGGCTTAACAAAGTCTAGGACCTCTTACGGCCATTAAACACAATTTTAAGACAGACATTAGCTAAATAAAAAGCAGCTGGTGTGACTTTGCAGATTAGCTGCTAAATAGGCCAATTCGTCTTCACTTAGTGCAGAAATGATAGCCCTCTGCCTGTCGTCCCTCCTGCTGATCAGAGAAATGGGGAGTGTTTATAGGGCAGGGCCGGCGCAGTCAATCTACGAGGAGAAAGCAGTTCATCACTGCTGTACTGAGGGCGATGATGGTCACCTGGTTTTTCAGGAGAAGATAGGTGGTTCTGCTCAGAGACCAGAACTCGCCAGGATTAATTCATGGTTCAAGAAAAATACAACTTTGAGCAGGATTTTAATGGAGTAATATCATAAAATGGTTTAAAGCTCAAAAAATGCATTTATGCCTGAAATAGGCCCTTTGCTCTAATAATTAGAAAAGGCTTAAAGTAGACGAACCAGGTAAAGTGGCCTTATTTCTCTACTTGGCTGGAGGGAAAAGGCCTCTGGTCAAATAAACAGCCTACTGCCCAAAGTTTACCAGTTCTGATATTTCTTTTTGGCCATTTCTTTTTGTAAACATTTGCATTGTTTTGTGGTTTACAGTATCAAGCCCTCAGGATCATGCGGCCCCTTCCGAGGCAATGAATCCATGTTCAAGGCTGGAAAAAACTGGATGGATAAACTGGAAAAAGAAAACCCCCACTTGTCCCTGCTGGCCAGGGCTCACACCTATCTAGTGGAGAATCCTTTCTTCCTTTTTGTGGGGGCAGGCATCTTTCTGTGAGCAAACACTCATACAGAAACACCCTCAAATTGCAGCTTGTCTAATTACACCCTGCAGGCTTTTACCATTCTGTTTTTATTATTTTCCTCAGGATAGTCATCTACTTCCAAAGTCAGGTTGTTGACGGTCAACGGAAGATTATCACTTTGCTGCAGGAGCAGATAGAAAATGTAAGACATTGCTTTGGCTGTACACATGTTTTATTTCTATCCATATTAGGAATTTACATTGACTTATATCCATTTTAGTTACTGCATTTATGCCTAACATTTACCTCAATCATTACCATTATATTTCACACTACACCTACAAATTGACTCCTTAACATTAAAAATGGGGCTTCTCCACATTAGATAGACCTATATAGACATGACCAACAGGCTTTTAGTCCCCTCTGATCCTCAGGTATAGTAAATATACAAAAAATAATCCTGAGATAAACAAAAATGCACACGCACCTGTGTCCCCAGTCTAATTCATTAAGCCGTACGTACACTGTGCAATTTTTTTTTTTCAGTCGTTGCACGCAGCTACTGTTCACACTGTACGACTAATCGCAGGAAATTGCCCAGAAAAAAACGCGTACGCCGGGCCTCAGCAAGATTGTCACATTTCCCAAACTGACATTTCATTTCTCCTTGTAGGAGGGAGAGGATAAAAAGTTCCTAATTTCTAAACTTCAGTCCATCCATGAGAAGAAACGGACTCCAGCAAGAAGGCTCACAAGTCAGGTCAGTCTTAATCCAAATAAATTTAGTTATTGTTATTGTTGCTGAATTTGGGCACTTTTGGACTGGGTTCCTGAGTGTTTAGCTGTAAGTTTCCTAGAAGCTTAGGAAGGCAGATTCTAGGAAGAAGTATCTACGTCATCGTCTATTAGCTTTTCCCTTTCTTAACCCTGTCTTCTGCAGTTGTAGAATCTGTTTATAGAATTAATCAAGGATGTTTTATTAGTCAATCAGGGAAATCCTGCATTGCTTAACCTGAAAAGGGCAGAACTAAGCACAAGACGATAAGGGGGGAGTACATTCATACACAGGTGATGTATGGATTCAATCTGCTGCCACTAAAGAGAGATATTTGATTTGGATGAGCCTTAAAAACTCTACAGAATGAGTTTTTCTTCATTTTGGCATGTAGTTCTGCATATTATTAAGCTGGACTGTTGGATTTAATTTGGGTTTTTGCTGCGTGATGATCTGATCTGGGTCCGATAGCTGTCAGAACCCAAAAGCAGCACTGCTAAAATGTGGCTGTTAATTAATTTTTTTTATAAGTAGGCTATTAAAATGGCCATATACTTCAAAACGTTTGTAGTAATATAAATGTTTAAGATATGCTTTAGGTTTTTTTATTGTGATATTAAATCTGTGCTGTGATGGTGTCATGTTGGGTTTGTCCTTTTCACAAATTTAGTGAGTGCTGTAGCAGAGTAAATATGATTGAAGGATACAATTTAATGTTTTAATGGAATTTCGATATATTTATTTGCGAGGATTAAACAGCTGCATACTGTAATACCTACTGTCCTACTATCTGCTTGCAGAGATTCTGCTGGAAAAAGAAACAAGCCTTTTATTTCTCTGTAGTTTTTAAACATTTCTTCTGTTTTTATTGCTGCAGGACTCTGGATGATGAGGCAGCTGCAGCTTCTGGAAAATAAACCTCCTCAATTGTCTGAGAAATCTTCCACCACTGGGTTTGTAACTGGAAAAGCTCAGAGTAAAGCCATCATGAACTTGAAGCGGTTGCGGTGCTTGTCTGTTTTTCTATACAGCAATATAAAAAGCTTTTATACATGTGTGTTTTTATTTTTTAATGACTCAACTACGTTAAGCTTCTGCTTAAGATCAAAGAACAACAAAATTAAGCATCATAGGATTAAATGTGATATTTTTTTAGAAGCTAAACAAGTATCAAGCAGATCAGTCTGTATGTATGGTTGATATGTTTTGATTTTATTTCTCAAAGGAGCACTTTGATGCTAACTGTGAAGTTTTACAAATTGTGTAAATTAAATATTTCATTAGTTGCACCATAGGTAAAACTTTTTATTTTCCGGGGTGTGTTGGTGTAAATGTATAGTGTAAATATTTGTTTTTTTTAAATAGTGAAATCATCACTATTCTTTTGTAAGTAAATTACATTTTACTATATCACCCGGTCTCTGTACTTATTTTGTTTAATAAGATGAGAACCATTTGGTATATGAAAATTCTATAAACACAAATGGTTCCACAAGCATACAGGTATTTATTACAAGCATGCAAGTAAAAAGTACAACTGGTCTTGAAAATAAATAAAACACTGAACTGTAGGCTCTAGAACAGAGTTGCATTTTATTTTTTTAGTAAACACCCATATAATTGGTTTAAAAAGCAGCATATGTGGTGAATAGATAATTCAGCACCATAGATGAGACTTTTATCCATCCACTCAATTGTAAAAAATTAATATCATAAAAAAAAGTGAAATTTGCCTATATGGAGTTATCATACAAAGGGCTGTATTCCAAGCATAGATTTGTTTTCGTTTTGCTTATTGAGGCATAAATATAGACTATTTGAATCATTCTGGTGAACCAATGACGGAACTTCTTAACTTCACAAGGAGCCACAAAATTACTAGAAAAATGTGCTGGAGTGCTCCATTCAGATTTCATGAAAAGTTTACTGGAAGACCAAACTGCAGCTTTGTATTTCTGATGAAGCTAAGCCTGTTCAAGAGTTATATACCCAACCCAGAATTAACCTGGGGATGGGTTATAGTATTAGAAGTGTCTTATCAGGGATAAGAAGAAAATAACTGAGCCGTTTCTCAGTGGTCTGAAGCCCTTTGGGGTGAAAGTTTGTTGTGCATTTAATTAGAAAATCAAGGTTTGACTCTGGAGGAAGACTAGAGACACATAATCTCTAATCAGGTGTCTTCCCTGTTTTAGAACTCTTACTGCAGCTGGCAAACTTTACAGACATTTTTCAGCAGAACTTGGTACCTGCTGAATCTTCCAGAAGCTTGATCAGTGACCATGGTGCCACCATGTCCGATGTACCAGTAAACTCATTTGGCCATTACACCTTAGCAAAACCATAGGCTGATATCCTCCATTCAAACCTCCACTGATACAGCAGCTCATGCAAAAAAAAACGTTATGTATTTTTCACATTCTAGAAGATACTGATCTTTAGTTTTTTTTTTATTATCTACTAACTGTAATAATCAAACTTAAGAAAGAAAAGAAAAATCTTTCAGTTTTGACTTATTGAAATAAATTAACTTTACATTCCATCATACTGAGATGCTCCTGTGTTATACTGTCTGTAGCCACCTCCTCACTTATAATATATCTACCGTATGTTGATCCCATATAAAGCTTTTAACCAGCTTTAACTTTCTGGTTTGGTTGTATATAATTCAGTCTTTCAAATATATGAGGCATTTAATGTTCACATGGTTAAGTTACTGAACCATCAGGGTTAAAAGGGTTTTCCTCTTCATGTCGTCCATTTGCTTTTAAAGACTGGAAACTACAACAGGACTCATGTCGGTAAACAGAAGCAGCTCAGCTCCCATTACTTAGCATGTCCAGCAGCCTTTTGGGGTCCATTCCCTGCTGCTCAGCCATCTTCTGCACGTCAAAGCCCATGTGCTTCAGGAACTGGACCACGCTCATCTCCTGTCCGGTCAGCTGATCTCTGATGGTCGGACAGGACGGGTTGCAGTGCGGCCATGGGCAGCTGTCGATCAGATGCAGGGGGCATCCCCTCAGCGGAGGGGTCCTGGGTTTTTTAAGGCTGTGGCTGCTGTTGAGGTGCAGGTTGCTCTGCAGGCTGCGGTCCCAGCAGTGGAGTGCTCTGGGCAAAGAGGTGCCTTTCACCTGGACGTCCATCCAGTACCTGCACATTGATATATGAGGTGAAAACATTGTCCAAGATGTCATCAACTCTTATATTAACCCTTTAAAATCTTTACATTAACAAAGTGTGCCCTGAAGTGTTATTTTACAAAAATAGGAGGACATGACAAATGAAACTTTAGGTAGTAAACAACATGAGGGACCATAACCTCAACAGATCACCAAAGAGTATTTTATGTATGTTATGTTTTCCTGTTAGCACTTTGAATTATTACCACTAGGTGGGGATGATTGAAATTAAAGCTAGTTTTAGAAAGCATTATATGTGATATGTAGTTTTTATTATGCAACTTAAGTGAGGAAAAAACTCCCCAATCTGATTATGTATGAAAACAATCAGAGATGGGTTTTATAGCCATATCGCCCAGCCCCACTGAACAGATTAAATAAATCCAACTCCAGCTGTATTCAAGCTCCAAAGACTTATCCAGGGACAACTTTTATCAGTGGATGGGTCTGCATTTGCTGCTACAGGGTTTGTTTGCAACAGCAAAGGTCAACACTGCAAAAACAATTTTAGAAATATGTTGAAAATTGGTATATTTAGCCTTAATTTAAGTAGGTAAATAAGATGATTTGCCAATGGAATGTGAATTTTTACTCTTTAAATAAGATAATTAGATAATACGCACTTGAAATAAGACAATGTAATTGTTTTTTCTAATTTTGTAGGTAAATGTTCTTGTTCCATTGGGAAAGTGTCTCACCTCCTTAATTCAAGAACAAAATGCACTAATTTTAAGAAATAATAACTTACTTAGATTTCAATTTTTGCAGTGAATAGGTTTGGTTTTATGGGTACTTTTTTGTCAGAGGCTTAAAAATCCCTCATTTTGAGGACTAATCCTTTTAACAAGTTTAGTGGAATTATGATTTTCTGTTTGGGGATTGAGGACGATATGAATGCATCCACCTTGGTGTATCTGTAATCCAGGATACTTCAGAACACGTTCATTTAACCTCAGCCATTCCGGATACATAAAGATTTTAAATACCTCTTTACTGATATCAAACCACAGAACAGGGTTAATAAATCCATTCTTCATGTGTGATTGGGTGTCTGTGGTAAATCCTCACAGTGCACCAAACTTTTGTCTGCACGTCTATGAATAAAAACAACTTTCCATCTTTCCTCATGCCTTTTGTCTCTGCTCTCATTAGTGCTTCTACCAAGTGTTGCTACAGGAGGGTGCTAATGTCTCATCTGTGGCCTTTCAATCTGTATTCGCCCTGTTCCTCTCTGTCAGGATCATTTTAAACACAAGAATTCATCAATTGGAATTTATATTTTTTATTTATGGTTATGCTGATCTATCAATCTATCCACACAGACGCTTACATCATTTGAGTAAGTGTCCCTTAGCAATGTGCAGGGAATTAATTTCTTCTAATCAGTCATCTCCAAGCTTCCGGCATAATTCTGCATTGATATTTGGTAGCTGTTCTTATGAGAAAGTTCTTTTAAAATGAGCTTCTTTCTAACAATATGCTGGCTTATGAGCGTTGTATCTTTTCATAAGGGTTGAAGTCGTGCCCTTCCTGGAAACTTGATATTATCACATTTCATCCATTTTAAAACCAATGTTTGGGGACATCCTCCCGTAAGATCCTCATGTTGTCCAGGTTTCAACCATATGATCCTAATTGGACTCCCTTAGGTGTAATGGGAATAGGTCAGGGTTTTAAGTTTCGACTCAAGGAAAACTAAGATTTGTGCTTATAAACTTGAAACTGTAGAAACATAAGTGCAGATTTTGCATTGTTGTGAACTGGGAGAGTGCTTACAATCAGAGACATTTTCTCTTTCTCTGGAAAGGTTTAATGGTTGGACAAATCCGATTAAACTATCAGGTTTTTTACAATGACATGAGGAATGTTTGGAGGAGAGCTGGTGAGCTTCTTCAATCTAAAGTACACTCAACCAACTGTCCAGCATGGTGGTGGGAGCATCATGCTGAGGGTTTTGGTATACTGCCAGTGGTGGTGGTTGTACTGCACAAAAGGGTGGAATAATATAAATGGAGATGATCTTCTCAAAGTTCTTCAATGTCTCCTCAAACAAACACCTTGATCTTCCAACAGGGCAGTGTTACTAAGCTTACACCAAAACTGAAAAAGCTGGCTAACGTTAAGAGCATGCGAAATGTCTGGACTGGAACAAACTAGTTTAACTGAATTTGTGAAGAGCAGTCCCATATCCAGCCAGAAATGTGCAAGAAGCTTGCTAATGGCTACAAGATGTGTGAGGCTCGGCTTGCTTAGGTAGCAGTAAACCTGATATCGTTGGGGCTGTATGTAAATGTAAAACAATGAACCCCTCAATGGGTTTATGTGAACCTTTGGCAGAACTGTCAAGCCATGCAAGTTGTGGGTTTTTGTCAAAAGAGAAGCCTCTTAAGTTTATATAAAAAAAAAATAAATAGTTTTTCATTTTAGGGAAATCTGTTTTTTTTTTGCACTGAAAAGGAAAATATATCTGATGTTTCATGTTTCACCGACGATGACTATTAGTTATGAGTCAGTATATCATTGGATCTTGAAGGAATCAATGTTTTTACTTACGTTCTGGTTATGAGTTCGTGTGACAGACAAGCTGGAGCAAACATGGCTCTGCCAATTAAAGACACAGCAGCGTATCAGAAAGCTGTCACTATTTTTGGGTGTATGTTGGTTTGGGAACATCAGTAAACCTTACGGTATGTCCTGGAGTGTGCTCCTCAGCTCCTGACCAAGGTTCTGTATGTACCTCCACTGGCCCTCGTGAACAGGCTGTCCGGTCAGGTGGACATTATCAGCGGTCAGCTGTGCCTCGTCAAACAGCCACTGCACCACAAACACTGGACCTGAACGGTACGGACCAAGGATCAGACCCCAGCATGTCCTTCTAGTGTTTTCTACAGAGGCTTTAGGAATGTTTGTGACTCACTTTTCAATGTTGGGTACACTTTATATCCAAAGAAACAGTTCCATTCCTCACCCACGTGAGCCTGTCTGCAGCTCTCTGGTACCAGTCCACCCCAGTACCTGAAAAACCCAAAGTTATCAGCACGTTAAAACTTCCTCTGTTCAGACACTCTTTCTTTCCCAGCTCTGTCAATGTCTGACCTGATGCCTCTCTTAATGGCCTCAGTGGGGGCACAGCTGATGGTGTCCAAGCAGTCAGTGAATTTGTACTGTTTGTTGTCCAAAAACCATCCAGAGTCGGCCAGGCCCCTAACCTGCACTCCCCTGTGGCCACCCAACTGCAGCTGCTCTGCCACGTGGTCCACATTCAGCAGAACGCCTGTACCACCAGCGCTGGAGACACCAAGAGTGCATTCAGAAGGAGAAACTAGAGGAAGAAAGAAAAAACAGAAAACATGCTTCTGGTCAACTTACCTGCTGCCTGCCAGGAGCAGAACCTTGGCTTTGTCCAGACCTTTAGTCAGCAGGTCCTTCACCACTTCTTTGATGATCAGAGAGCCCATGAAGGCGTAATCACCTGAGAATAGAAATATTAATCTGCTGGCTGTCAGACGCAACCTGGGACATTACACGTCTATTAATGATGGAGGTCTATGCTTATTGCACAGTATGGATCATGGATCATTACCGTATGGGTAATATCAGCATTTCTGTCATTATCAATAAACTACAGACAATAACACATTGCATCTGCCCCCCTGTAAAAAACCGATAAATGTCAGAAATTATTGCGATTTGCCTTTTATCATGCTGACAGTCCTTTTTCTTCAGGCTGCAGAACGACTCAGGAAGCAAAACCGACAAGAGGATTAAAATCTGTTTAGAGTGCTTTATTTTAATAATTATAGATATCACTATTTGGGATCAGGATTACATGTGCCTCTGCAGGTTTCTTAGAAAATATGCTCCTTTCACTACCAGAAACCCAAGTGAGGCATAGTTTAGCCTGGATGTGTGACAGTTGGTGGGGTTTGTTTAAATCAGTATTCTCTCTCAAGGTTTAAGGCCTAATTTATCCATTCTAAATAGGGTTGAGGTCAAACCCAGTCCATAAACTTAATGTTAGACTATTCTATCCATTCAAGCCCAGCTTTGATGTGTGGCTGAGGTCAATGTCCTGTTAGAACACCACTGTGTCCAAGCATGAACCATCTGGCAGTAGGGGCGCTAGTAAGTAGTTCTCTTTCATGATTTCAACTTCACTGCTCAATGCATCCACTGTCAGTGAAACAACCTCAGCATGACACTACCGCCACTGTGCTTGACATTTATGAAGGTATTTTTAAGGTTTAAAGACTCTTCAAAGTGTTATTGTTTTTTTTTTTTTTTTTTTTTTTACTCGAGTTATCTCCAGGGGGAATGTGGGATTTCAATCAGTTCAGTTTGCAACCTCAACAGATATCTGCTGTAGGGCTGAGTTCTAATTCCTGGTCAGCGCACAGTCCATGGAAATAAAACAAGTTTTGCTGAGGATTGTGATTCCGCTGTACCTACAGTTTCTAGATTAGCCTACAAGAAGCTTGAACCCCTGATGGTTCCCGGGTTTCTTCTGCTCTCTTTAACTAGATCTCTTTCAGGTGAGGGTGACAGTCTCAAATAGGTGGTAGAAATTTATCTGTGGTCTGTTCTGTAAAAAAGCTAACAAAATATCTTCAGTCCAAGATTAGGTCAATGCATCAACCAAACCTCTAACTACTCAGTAATGTACTTTAACTCGGTGCAGCAATCCTTCACAGCCTATTACGCTCTTTCAACCCCAAACTCCCTCACCCTTCAACCTCATTCTTCTTCCTCTTCCTCATCCTGTCTCTTTTATCTCTACTTTCTATTCTAATGTGGCTCAGGAATAGCCTTCATCACCAAGTCTCCCCAGATGACTCATAATCACATCCAATCCAACCCCTTTCTGCCTTTTCCTTCAGTGAATCCTAAATTCCATACTATATCTTTGTGGTGTAGTGCTCGCTAGTGAATCTGCATTTAACCAAACGTTAGTGGAGGTGTATGTATATATTTGAGTCTCGAAGGAGCAGAAAAAAAAAGAAAAATAAATAAAAAATGTTTAAATTGGCACTGATCTGAAATAATGGTTAAGATAAATGGCAAAATCCACTGAAGAAACTTGTCTGTGACGAGACCAAGTGAACTTCAAACCTAAACTGCATGTGATACATTGTTAAATCACTATCGGTGAAATGCACCTTTGGCAGCAATGCAACTTTCTTCACAGAGGAGCCAAAAGGTTTTTTAGGCCTTTCCTCAAAGGTTTTTTTTTTCTTCCATGGTTGTTTATTTAATGATTAAATCAAACCAGATTTGATCATTAGGATTCAGATCCCTCCAAAATTCCTCTACTCGGTCTAGTCTTTCCTGTTTGTTTGCAGATTCTTCTTTGATTTCTTTCCTAGTTTCTTGCTTCAAATTGTAATCTTGTTAAAATGAAAAGCGCCAGGTTTTGCTTCCAAGCACGCTGAAACAACTTTTCACTTTGGCTTGTATTTGACTTATCTGCGTCCATGATCGCCTTCACCCTGAAAACTGTTGGGAGGCTTGTGTGAAAGACACAAAGACTGCTGCAAAACGCTGCTGTGCTTCATAGCAGCAGGGATGGCATTAATAGGTGGGTGGTCGCTTCCCTCTGGATGGCTTTCACACAGCCGGGATAAGGGGCTAAAAAGTTCAAGTTTCTCTCACATGATTTTGTATCTTATAGTCTACAAGTCACTCTGCTGCTTTTTGGCAGTCTTTTAAAGGACTTTAATTTCCGCTTTAATGAGAAAATGTCTCCAATATGGTCAATGAAGGCCTAAATACTGCAGTGTTCATGCTTCCCCGTTTCCTCAAAGTAACAGAAGTTTCCTTTCCCAGATATGTGCCTCTGCAGAATCCTGTCTCACATATGTACAAACATCCCTCTCTCTGAAACTGATCAAAAATAATTAGATCTACTTTTGTTTCTTGTTGCGGCTTCCAAAAACCCACATATGAAAAAAAAAAAAAAAAAAATCAAACGGTATACCTCAGAACATGGTGATTGATCTGATTTTGTGAGCCTTACTTTGCTCTGTCTTTGGCGTGGCTCCACTCCACACATCGCTGGAGCAGTAAGGAATAAAACTGCAGGAAACAGTAAATAAGGCAGCCGAGGTTAAAACCAGACTCACAGCAGTTTGTTGATACTGATAAATATTCAATTTAATCTAATGTGGCTGTATGACAGTAGAGTGAATAAAGAACAGAGAATATGTTTTTATTTTAGAGCTAAGGGCTGTATTTTGTTATGGGAAACTTCTTTGTCTTTTTTATCTCTATACCTTTTGCACTTCACTGCTTTTGTACCTTAAACCCTCCTTTAGTTGAGCAAATCTGCTCTGACACAGTAAAGGCAACCAGACTCACTATATTGTTTGTTAAAGCTGCAAAATCATCATCATTATAACAATAATTGTGAGATGCACAAATTACTCTTCTCCTGGTCTAATTTCAATTTTGACTCTTTCAGGGTGTTATTTCAATGAGCTAGAATTTATAGAAGGGGATAAAAAACAAGTGCTGCATATTTTGGATTGAGGAAGGTGCTTTTAGATCTAACAGAAGATTTAAAAAAAAAAATCCAGATTAATCTTTTGCATGAAAGCATGTCTAATCTGATTTTAATTAACATCACACAAAGTGCATGCAGGTGTTGATGTATTTATTGACTAAAATTGGTAGGATGAACGTATTTTTTGTTGTTGTTTTGTAGTTTTTGACGTGCTGATTACAAATCGATCATAGAAAGTTAGCCAGTTCCAATCTATGACTGACCGATTCTTGCATCTCCCCAGAACTTAGGAACTCATTACTACTAATCATAAAATGTTATGGTTTTAGCCTTTTATGTCATTTTCTTTTCTGAAATGTTTTCAATCTGATTAAGCTTCTGCTTTCCATAGGAAAGCTTTTCTCAGCTGCAAAGAGATAAATATGTTAATTGAAATTATGTTTATCTGCCTTGATCCTAAAATGATCACACGTTTTTCATTATAAAAACAAAAGGCGTTTTTAAATATGCATAATGCAGTTTTTATGGCTTTAATGATAAAAAAAAAATCAACTTGCAGGAAAAGATGGACTTGACAATCGTAGTCTCTGTTTTAAGGCAAATATCTTCTGGATCTATCTGGATGCTTTTGTTCCCTAGATGTCATTTTTTTGTGTATGAAGTTTTTTTTTGTTGTTTGTTTGTTCTTTCTTTTTTTTTTTTTTTTTGAGAACTTGGAAATGGACAAAATAAGTAAAAGTAAAATTCTTACACCATGTTGGCATTCCACCAGTGAGGGTTTNAGTAAAAGTAAAATTCTTACACCATGTTGGCATTCCACCAGTGAGGGTTTTCCTCTGGCTCTGGAGACAAAATACCTGTTCCTGTGAAAACACACGGTACCATTAGTAGGAGGAGGATAAAGCTCATATCGTTGATCATGTTCATCTTTGTGGACCCTATGAATATATCTTTATTGCAGCAGGTAAGTCAACAGGTTTTTTAAGCTTGGGCTAATAAAAACATGAAGGAGTTGGAAGATGTATCTGTTTGGAGAACTATGCTCCTGGAAAAAGCTTGAAAAACAGAAGGATTTTGTCAAGAGTTTGGCTTTTAAGATTAACACCAGCATGAATCCTGACCATGCCGAGGAAGTTTTCTTCCCTCTCTTTGAGGGGAAAAGCTATGCGAGTGCTTAGGGGCTTATAAAACACAACAAACTGGGTAAGGCACTGATGTGCAGTGACAGAATCGTACCTCTTCTGCTCTGAGGCCACTGGGTGGAGCTCATCAGACTCCTCATGGTCTCATATCTGCTGTTGCAGGTCTGTTTGTTGAAGCAGTACCATCCACCTGCACCAAACACATACACACAATGAGCTCCTCAATAAACTCCACAAAGCTGACATTATTTCAAGGGTCCATCCTCACCTTCCAGGAACAGGAGCCACCGCCTGCTGCCTTTGGATTCCTTGATGTAGAACCTGAACATGAACATTAAATGTCAACCATGTAATCCTTTTTAGCCATATAGAGCCCCCCCTTCTATTGATACTGCAGCGTTAATAATAGTTTTTTTTTTTTTTTTTATATTGAAATTAAATATAGCCACATTTTTAACATTTGCATGACCTAAAGCTGCAACTTAATCACCATCCTCACTGATATATTAATCAAAGTTATTCATCTTACAAAACTCAATAATAGATAAATAAATTCACCTGATATGTGTACAGTTATCTAACAATCCAAAGCACCAGGACTAAGTATGCAAAATGTGAGACAGCAAACGACTAACCTATGCAGATGAAAATGATTGTCATATTGAAACTCGTTGCCATGGTTATTTTGGAGAGCAACATGGTCATATATTTATATACAGCACTTGCAAGCTCAAGTATTAATAAATTCTATTGGGATTTTATGTAATATTACAAAACACAGAGAAATACTGATATATGGTTTACAAATAAGAATAATCTAAAATTATGGCATATATTTGATTTTAGCTCCAATTAATCTGATCCCCGAAATAAAATCTGGTGCCTTCAGGGAGTCCTAATTGTTGACAGAGCCTGTCAGTGTTTGATTTAATGTGATTATGAATGCAGCCGCTTTACGGGGGACTTAAAGCTCTGTTGGAGAACATCAGGGAACAAATGGAGGAGCATTCAGCTTGGGACAAAATATGTGGAAACAGTGTTAGATTAAAAATAAAAACATTGGAACCTTTAAACATCCCACAGGGTACAGCAAATTATGTTAACATAAAATGACAGGAAAGAGAGTCAGATGCAGAGACACAGATGCAGAGATCCAAATCTCAGGTGCTTTATATTAAACAGACACCTGTTAGTTCTGCACTCCACAGATCTGGATGACTGACAAGAAGAAAGCTTCATTAAAAATTGCCACACTGAAATACACTGAAAAAAAATAATGCACCCGCTTTTGGCCTTTACTTAATCATATCTAGTTACTTCAACACAATTATTTTTTGCCCTACAATTGTGTTAAAGCAACTTAATATAATTAAGTAAATGCCAAAACCAGTTGCATTATTTTTTTCATTGTAGTATCTGTGGTGGAAAACTGAAACTGAGACTGCAAATTGTGTTGATCCATCAAATAAAATCCCAGTAAATATAAACATTTCAATTAATTTTCTTTGATTTTCTCAGATGTAGTTTTAGTTCAGATGATTCACTTTGCTCACATCCGCAGATGGAATATCTATAAGTTGATATAAAATCCTTTCATCATTAATGAAAGATAAGCTCCAGCAGCGCGCTTACCCCGCAGGTGACCCGTCGTTACAGGTCACAGACGCATTATTCAGGAGGTGCAGCTTCATGTTTTGCTCGAGCTTCTGCGCAGAGCACGGATACAGGGACTGCGCCAGATTCTTAACCTGCACCATAAAGTTGTCCATGTTGCTCTCCACGGCTGTGAAGTCTAATGGGAAGCTCTCCGGACCCTCCGCCCGCTGCTGCTGCTCCGCTTGCTGCAGCTGCACCCGCCTGGGCTGCGCACGGCCGCCGCGCACCCTGCGCGCTTCCACCGGAGAGCCCATATGGATGAAGAGCAGCAGCAGGCAGGAGCGCACCGCTGACAGCCCGGCTGACTTTCTTAAACCCCCTCGGCTCCTCATCTCTTGCTGTTACAGGGGAGTCTAGGTGAGCCGGGCCCGAATCAAACCCAGCATTCCTTATGGGATATGGAGAGATGGGAAGTCTTGTTTAAGCACATGAAGTCCTCCTGGAAGCGATCGATCAATCACGGTGGACTGAATGAGGGCAGATCGTGGATCTCCATTGCTCCATTAAGAGGGAAACAGCTGTTTTTTTAGAATAACCCGATTTACGCACAGATTCGGTTACGCGCGCAGGGAAAACCTCTGCGCACTTTTTGCCCTCCTGCTCTAAACGCTCCTGATTCCCAGAATAAGAGGGTTTTTATCAGTGACTTCCCTCCCACCCGCTCCTTCCTCTCATTCCCGTGGGCCAATCAGGCTGTGTTGTGGTTGGCCGATGATCCTTGCGGGGATTCGGTCCCCATAACCTGAGCGCGCTCTAGCTATAGCATGGCACGCCCATCGGCTAGGTTTAGTCATGCACTCCGTCCCTTTGATGTTGTGTCATCACATGACCACCCAGCCTTTGAAGTGTTGATTGAGAGCTGTGTATGAGGGGTGGAGAAGGTCATATAGCTATGCAGCTTCACGCACATGTTTTTACTCTTTATATGAGCTGGAAACGAAAACCTGACTTTTCAAGTTGTTTGTGAGGATGACTTTGTGCTTCTAGGGGTTAAAAGGTCACTGATAGAGTTTAAATCATGTCAGTAAGTGCAAACATGGGAATATGAGACATGAATGGATCTCTACTCAATCGGTCATTCCTGCATGACTTACTAATCATTTAAACTAAAAATAAAATGTCTTATTTTTCCTGGAAAGGCAAGCAGATTTAAAACCAGCGTTGGTTCCTGGGTGAGGCCTTCACTCTAGTTTTTATGTCGTTCTTGATCTAACTTTATAGTCATGATCCTAAAAATAAAAACTGCGATGAAAATCATATAGTTTAATGAATCTCAAACTAGATTCTCCATTGCCTTCCCTAGCATCCAGTCCCTAAAAAAACAATTATGACAATAAACATGAGAAAAGTCAATCAGGGACAACTAACCTATAATCTCCAAGGTTCAGTTTTAAAACTGCAAACGGTGTAGGTGTTCCTTCACGTTTCATGGGGTCAACAGTAGAATGATGTGGGTAGGAAAGGAACTCTGGACTGCTGTGCCATATAAGCCTTTAGCTTGTCAGACATCAACAGAACCGCACATGCAGCATGCCAGCCAAATTGGGACTACAACCTTCTGGACATGAACAACTAAAAATAAAGGTATTCAACAGTAGCAAAAGGCTGAAACTGTATCAAACCAAAACTGTATGATGGTTTGTTCATCTTCATGTGTCACACATAGTACACTTGAAGCATTGATGTAATTTCCGTGAAGGGGGCTGTGTATATACGCCCTCTCAAGCAAAGGACTCGGAATCCGTATAGCTCCTTGGCACCAGGTGGGAATCTGATGATCTCCCTTTGCTAAAGGTAGCAATAGGGAGGATACAGGTGATTTTAACTACTTCCTTTTCTTCATCCAGCACTATTCAGACAGCACTTATCATGCTGATGCACTTGGCACTCTTGCTAAAAAATTCCAAGTGATTTGTTGGGTTCAGATTGAGCCTAAATGCTTGAGATGCCCTGTAACAGAGAGGCACCCTGAGTCATTTTACCACAAAAATACAATAAATCCAAATAGCTCAATTTTCTTCCACATATTTTCTGAGTGTAAAATACTTAAGTTTTCATAAAAACTACCCTACATTTAATCCCTGTCATAAGTGAAATCCTTTAAATGCCTTTAAAAGGTTAAATGTTTTAAAGTGTTCATTTATCATTATAAAAAAACACAATATGTTAATCATTATGTTTCCTTAATAGAGCAAGGATGAAGGTTTGGTGCTGATTAAAGTATTGGGAGGTTCAGTGTTGATATGATCAGAAAGGCAACACCTTGAAAGAGCTGCAGCTTTGGAGAAGCTGTCACAGTCAATTAGCCAATTACAGATTTTCAAATTCACATAAAATTCTTAGACTTCACCTTATTTTCAGCTTTGAACACGATACCAATAAGGAAAAGTTATCAATCTGCCAAATACACTCAATCCACAAACTGGAGCAAAAATCAAATCCATAACCAACGTTCCCTCATGTTCTTTTGGCGGTCTTTAGTATAGCCTGATGAGTAAGTAGCATATGTAATAAACATCCCTTTCATGGTTAAAGCGGTGTGGTTTTCATTTTGCCAACACAACAACACAAGGTTAAAACATGAAGTACTCAAAAACCCAGGTTGAAGCACGATAGAAGCAGCATCAAAAGGAAGCAGAAGAGATGGTCAGATGATCTATGGTATTTTTTAAAATACAAAGGGGCTAAAAATGTATCTTCCTTGATCTATAAAGATGGTTGATAACATTGCCAATAAATAATATAACTTCTATTGTCAATAAAGCATTGAGTCACCGCATAGTTTTATGTTTTATCTTAAAAAGCATTTGAAATATATTTTCAACATTTAGACTTTACTTTGTGTTGCTCTGGTTCTCAAAATCCAAACAGAACACAAAATGAGGATTGTAAGAGAGGAATGTTTCTGCAAAGACAGTGTCTGCATTTCAAGAATTTGCAAAAGGAAAACAACTAGAGTGAAGATTGTAAACTATTAACATTATGATGTGTTTAGCTGAAAGGAGAAAGTAGGAAAGTACATAAGAAGCTTAAATTGATTAATTTTACATTTTTTTTTTTAAGCACCTTGATACAGAAAAAAATAAAGCCTTCTCCATCCAGTAAATTTTAAAGCCTCTGTCCTGTTGAGTTAGGAAGGAAGCCAGTTGTTTAGTTGTTTATTCAGATGGTGACAGTTTCCGACAAGAAGTCTTTTCTCCCTTTCTTGTTGGCTTTGTGTTTGGGTGTAGCTGCCGGTCAGCCAGTCATAGGGGCTCTGAAGCCCTTCTCCTCACACCTCTCCATCTGTCAGTGCCACGTGTCCTGTTGTCTTTTAGGTCTGACTTTAGCTTTGATCTGATTTGATCCTTGCTGACAGAATATAGCCTTGATTCTCCATTATCTCCTCAGGTCTTCTGTCAGACTTCTTGGGGAACATACATGAAGTCATGTGGGTAACAGATTGGCTGTGTTGTGGTCGGTCCACTGACGGGATCAATCTTCCTCTTCTTAGAAGACCACTGCAAATAATTTCCAACCTCTTTATGTTTTTTTTCATCTTGCTTTTAAATGTTCTAAAATATAAAAGAGCTTTATACTGTTGACGATCTAATGCCTTGCAGATGAACTTGGGAATTAACCAAACAATAGGATAAATATTAGCGCCCTCACATCAGCGACATGGCTCTAAGAGTTGTTGACATTTTTAAAGAGTATCGTGGCGTCATAAATCAGCAAGTGGAGGGTTACATTTACAGAGATAAATTAAACAAACATTTGGCTTTTTTATATATTCAAAAGACCCATGTGTCTTAAAGCCATTGCAAAATGTGTTCAACATTTAGAAAGACAATTTTCTCTTGGTTAGGGGGGAAACTTCATGGTTTCTGAGTAATCTGTTTTTAAACAGCTTTAATGTGGTGACTTATAGGGTGCCTTGCAAAAGTAAACATCTCCTTTGAATCTTTACACATTTTGTCACTTCACAACCACAAACTTTAAAGTATCTTATTGAGATTTTATGTCTTATGAGATTTTATGATTTTATATAATAGATCAATGATAAAGTAATACTTCAGTATGAAGCAGAAAGGAATAATGAAAGCTGCAAATAAAAAGCAAAATTCATAACAATCTGGAAAGTGTGGCGTGCATTTTTATCAAGCCCTTGTGTGCTGAGTCAGCTTTTGCTGCAATTACAGCTGCAATTCTTGTGAGTGTCCAATAAGCACATCCTGGACAGGTTGTTAGTCCACAAATACTGTGGTGAGCACTGTGAAATCACACACTTATTCCACAGAGTATTTTAAGGTAGCCAACTGATGTAACATACGTGTTTTTGGGCGGAGTTAAGAATGCAGGCAAACATTGTGCAGAAAACAGCTGTCATGATATTGCTAAATTACATTCAGCTGGACTCTACCAGCTTTTGGACTTTTGTTGTAATTTTCCTAAATAGAAGACGAATGAGGGTTTGGTGGTGATTAAAGTCTTGGACGGTTCAGTGTTGATGTGATCAGACAAACAACACCTTGAAAGACCTGCAGTTTTAAAGAAGTTGTTGCAGCCATTTAGCCATCAAAGAATTTTTTGTTTTGTTTGATTTACATCAAACCCTTATTTTCAGCTTTCAACACAATACGAATGAGGAAAAGTTATCAATCTACCAAAATTAGTCCCTCCCATTGTGTTGGTGGTCTTGCCTTCAGTCTTATAAAGGGACAGAAGAAATTTGTAGAACAAGACGAGCCCAAAAGCTGAAATGCGGTAGAACCACCCAAGCCATAAAATCCCCAGGTTGACGTATTGTTGTGCTTCACAAGCCCTTTTGAGTTGAAACAGCTTTTGCTGTAATTACAGCTGCTAATCTTATAGCCTAAAACCATGTCTTTGATTTTTTTTTTCACAATGAACACAGTAAATGGGGATGAATGCAATACAAGTCAAAATGGTCAAATTTTTGGTTTGTTAAAAGTATTGAAACTGGATTATTTTCCAACCACTTTACTGTCATGCACTTGTTTCTTTCTGTATGTCACCTAAAAACTCTTCAAAATGAATGGAAGTCTGTGGATCTAATGTTGAGATGTACTGTGGAGCAGTTGGTACATCTGCTAAATCCCTGCAATAAAGTCCTGGTTGCGTAGCCGGATCTTTCTCCATGGAGGAAACATATTCTCGCTGTACATGCCTGTGCACTCCATTCTTCCTCCACAGTCCAGAAACATGACTTCCAGGTAGATTTTTGCTCAGTGAAGACAAGTGATTAAAGACTTAATGGATGACGGGATCTCACCTCCTAAATTATGAAAGTGGTATGTGTGCTTTAGCAATGGCACTGTACCTTTGGGGCTTTCCATCAGCAATACTATTTTATAATGGAACTAATTTCACTGTTAAGTCCATTCATCCTCCTTTTTTTTCCATATTCTAATCCTTTGGTCTATAGATATATTCAGCAATGTGCTAGAAACATTGAAATATCAATATGTTTTCCACAAACCAAAACAGCATGTTTGGGACTTGTCAGTGTATTGATAGCTATGAAATTGTGAAGAAAATAGCATTTCAAAATGCATTGTACACAGTGTCAGCCCCACTTGTTAGTGCATCATCATCATCTTCCTGACCGTCTGGCAGAAGCAGGCGAGGCGGCGGAGCATCTATTCCTGCTTGGGAAACAATTACCTGGATCCCTCAATGTTCTTTGCCCACTCATCATCTCTCCCTTCACAGACGACCTCACCACAGTGGATCCATCTGAGGAACTCCTAATGTGTCAGATGACATCTAATTCTTCCACTTAGGAAGAACAATCTTCTACCAGAGCTTCATCAGCAGGTAAATATTACTGTGCAGAATTATAAGGGAACATAATAAAAAAAAACAAATATATACCCATCTTCCTTGTTTATTTTAACCAGGTAAACCAACATAACAACTCAAAATTCAGAAATAAACATTTGCTACATTCAAAAACAAAAAATAACCAAATCAGTGTCCAATATAGCCACCTTTCTTCACCATGACATTCAAAAGCCTTCCATCCATAGATTCTGTCAGTGTCTTGATCTGTTTGTGATCCACATTGCGTGCAGCAGCCACCACAGCCTCCCAGACACTGTTCAGAGAGGTGTACTGTTTTCCCTCCCTGTAGATCTAACATTTCATGAAGGACCACAGGTTCTCGATGGGGTTCAGATCAGGTGAACAAGGGGGCCATGTCATTATTTTTTCTCCTTTTAGACCTATAAACTGATATATAGATATATAGATATATGTATATATATCTATATATCTATATATATATCTATATATATATAGATATATATATA
>NW_015150763.1:143064-148266 GCF_000732505.1 Cyprinodon variegatus | reverse complement strand
ATATATATATATATATATATATATATATATATATATATATATATATATATATATATATAGGTTTTTCAGCCTCGTTGTCGTCTGTGAACAGGTCCTTTAAATAATGTCAATCTGTGAACACGAACAATAAAGTTGATTCAAATAAACACAGTGACGTAACTGCTAACAATGGCAGCCAGCAGTTCGGCTGTAACGGTTCTGACTCCAAACGGGAGAAGACAAACAGTAAAAGTTGCTCCAAACACACCTTTATTACAGGTAACTGTCTGTTTAACAGCCAGACGTGGCTCGAAACATGTGAAGTTTTATTTAATGCTTCTGTGTGAACACTGTTAGCATGCTAGGCTAACACCTGTTAGCCAGTGACGGGCAGTTTTTTGCCTTTGGGGTCTTTAGATCAATAAACGTGTGTATGTATCCGACGTAATTTGATCTTTTACATTCTGGCTGTGCTTACCGTACTCAGGTGCTGGAAGATGTTTGCAAAAAACATGGATTTGAACCCAGTGATCACGGTTTAAAGTGAGTATTTATTCTTGTCTGTCTAATATTTATATATTTTATGTAAAATATATACAGCATGTTGTTCTTCAGTAAGCTCAAATACTTAAAAAGTATGTATATACGAGTTATATTCATTAGAATTACTTTAAAATCTGATATGATGGAATGTTTTCTTATGATGAAACCCTTCCCTTAGCTTAGTTTTAATGTTGAAGGAATTGTTCACATATAAACCTGCATTCTGGTAATGTGTGTCAATATATTCAACTTTGGTGTCATTGTTGCACCTATTTAATGATGACATAGCAGTATTACTAACAGGTCCCCTCCTAAAAAAGCAGAATCTCCACAGACCATGAACAGTCTCCTTTGAAACATTAATTGCAATGTCCTGGTTCATTTTTAGCATAGCCTTATCAGTATCTATAATGCAACTTGCATACTTTTCTAACTGCATTTAGTCGCTTTTCCTCCCTTTTTCCCACTTGACCTGTACAAAGAAAAGGCCACATTTAAGCCTGAAAGAGTGTTTAAATTGTTTAACTGTTCTGTTAATGATAGGCTCTGTGTTCACCTTGATGCTCTATCTCTCCGGTTCTTTTCCCTGAAAAGAGATCACTCGGGACAAACTCTTTAAATAACACTTCATAACTTATATGTATTAAATAACCAGGAGACATGACAACACATTCTGATAGAAATTGTAATCCTACTCAGATCAGAGAAATTGCTTAGAGTTTACAGAATGGCAGCTGCTCACCTCCGGGCTCACCTATAAGGAAGTACGATTCGATTAACAGTTAAAAAAGCATTTTATACATCTCCAGTCTGCCACATCATCATATTTTACATCATAAAGGTTAACAGACGAGTAGACATCCATGGCTCCAGCCTTATCAAAATATTACACTTCGTTCTTAGCTGAAGGACACCGATCTCATTCCATTTCTAAACGTATGCCACATACAGAATGAACATTATAACTGTATATCCAGACAGAGGAACTGTCTTAATTAGATTAACTATTGTGGAAAACATCAGTTCTGGCAATACCAAGGTGTAATAAACTCACACATCTTCAATAATAATTATTCTAACAGTTCGAAATATTCCTACATTATAGAACACTGGTATTTTAACATGATTGTGTCGGGTTTTTTTTATTTATTTATTTTTTTTATATCTACTGTATAAGTGTATGTGTAATACACTGAGGTGTATAATCCCCTACTATATATGTCCTTATTTATTAGTTATTTGTGAAATATAAACTAGCTTGGCTTTATTGTCATTTGCTTTAACCCGAAGTTGACATTAGTAAAAATACCCACTTTAGGTTATTCGTTTAAGGAACAGTTTGGAGCGTTCTAAAACTTCTTGAGCATTGTGTTTACAAGTGTTTGCCACCCTGTTTTTACTCTTAAGAATATTGCTTTAGTTAATCCAAACCTGAAATGTGGATATGGCAGTTTAAGTACATTTCTGTCCATTGTGTTGATTCATGCGGGTGAACACCAGTGAAGATTTACTAAAAGATTTCCCAAAATTTACCAGCTTTGTTTGTGTTTCTGTTCTTTATTTTCATCAAAGGGATTTTAGGCCTTCACTATTTTTTTAAAATTGTATTTATAGAGCTGATAAGTTGAATTTTTATTGAAGTTTTTCACTTCCTCATGTTTATCCAATATTGCTATAACCCTATGAAACAGAAGTTAGCTTGGTCATCCATTCTACAAAATTGACGCTCATTTCCATTAAACCATACTTATTGGATGATAATGTCAAAATAATTAGAAGAAGATTTGAATTTCTGGGATGCATCCTGTAACTATTATGGAGTATTTAAATTTCAGAAGTTTTATCTGTCTTGTTTCTCTTGTTTCAGGTTTCAGAGGACGGTGCTTGACCTGACGCTGCCATGGAGGTTTGCCAACCTTCCCAACAATGCCAAACTAGAAATGGTGACCAGCGCAAAGAAACAAGGTGGAGCTGAAAGCCAGGTGAGTTAAAGGAAACAATAAAGCATCTCTTAGATCCCAAAGTCTTGGCTTACGTTTTTTTAGCTCCTGATACGTGGAATATTCTACAAACAGATCTTTAACTTACAGCTCTGTTGACACTGAATGAGTTTAAAGTTGTGTGGAAATAATTGCAATCAAAATCTTTGTGTGCAAGTGTTTCATATGACTACTTTTAATATAAATTGTATTTCTTTACGTTTAGCAGTGTAGCTGTGCTTCTTGGCGAAAGGGTCTCCTTTAGGAATGTCCAGATCTTACATTGATGACGAAAATATATTCCATACCAGGCAAAAAATCTTATTGGATTATATCGGCCCTTATCTTAAATCTCTAATATCAATAAGCTGTTAGAAATGTTCAACTTTTACTCATCTCTGTTGATACTCTAGATTAATAATAAACAGGTCAGTTTTTGTTTACTATTATTGTCTATATGAGAAATATCAAAGGTATTAAAAGTGCCTATGATTCTTGCTAATATCCGTATCAGTCAATCCTCAAATGAGAAAGTTTTATTGGGACATCCTTAGATATTATTATTCTCTCCTTAGATATATTATTTTTCTTAACGGGATTAGCCTTTTAGGATAAAGGTTAAGTAGAATATGTGTAAAGAGATGTATAAATAAGAAAACAGTGAAACAATGTTGTAGGTGTATTTGGGAGGAAAGATCAGGTATCTATAGGATTCATCTACTTGTTGGATCTACTGGAACCAAGAGATTTGCAGTTTCAGCTGTCCATTACTGGTAATATAGGTTAGAAATATTGTATTATAACATTTATTCCAGGTATTTATACAACAATACATAATACAAGGAATAAAAGTGAGCAGTTTTGTGAGGTAATTCTACTGGATGGGCTTTTTTAGTAAGGTATCCCTCTTAGGAGAAGAGCAACATCACTCTTTGCTCCCAGAACATATAACTTTTCTGACTCCTTCTGCTGACAAAACTATGCTTAAAGCTTTCTACACACTAAAATTGATAGGAAGTACACTAGAAATCAATATATAGTTGCTATTTGAAGGAGCAGGTTTATGAGTCCATGTGTGGGCATTCTATGGCATTTTACCTTAAAAACAGTTTGAGCTCCAGAGAGAATTAGAAGAAGGAGGCAGAGAAGCGGATTCTTTGTCCTTTAAATCCTTTTGATGTGTTAATGTATTTTTATTTCCTATGACAGTACTTCTAGTTGATTTGCTGTTCCAAATGCTCTCTCATTGTTTGTTCCCTCAGAGCAACTTCTAATGCTACCACTGTTTGTAGAAACCTTGTTTTTTTTCTTATTGTGATACTTTATTTGATTTGGTGTTGAAGAAACCTGTTCGATGAACAGGCTTTGGCTTATGTTTGTGGTGTTCTATAGTGTGTTGGATTTTGTTGTTCTTTTTATTTATGCTCTTGGTGACAAGACAAGAAATATTGCACATTATTCTGACGAAATAAACAAGTAGCTTTGTGAAGATGAAAATCCATTTTTAGTTTAAGGAAGATCATATCAGTCCCCTAAAAAATCAGAACTAGATGTTGTTTGGGATTTTTTTTAAACCTCTATGCCCTAGAGGACTCAGGGTTAAGCTGATATTTTATTTTTTAAATAGTGAGACTCACATTTGCACTCAAGTTTAGCAATTTATTCCTTTCAAAACATATTTAGTTAAAACTTCCTGGGCAAATTAGGAAACCTCTTGGATATGAGGACCAAAGGGCCTCATGATGGAAAAGCACTGCAGCATTTAAAGGTGATGCAGCTGTTAACAAGTCATTTAACTCTAGTTGATGCGGTCAGTGGAAAGACGTGTTTCTCATAGGACTTTAAAGGAGCAAAATGGGAACAATTTATTGACACTCATAGATTTTCCTCTAAAGGTTAATGAGGCGTTGCTGCTTTGATCATCTCTGAAATATTTCCCAACAGATGTGAACTTTGTTCGAAGGTTTGAGTAAGCTAAGAAAATATGAAACATTTTTTGTTTCTTTTTATCATTCCTTCTGAGAGGCTTGATTATTAAGAGATGAACTTAAAGTTTTAAACAGTGCACAGCATGTTAATAACAGCGTTACAATAAGCTGAAGATCAGTGATTTCATAAAGTTTTTTACCATGGGTTTCTAAGCTGGATGGAAAAATGTTGAAAGAGAATAGTCCAATTACCAACCACCTAGCCAGCCTTTTCGCAATTTAAGCCTCATCATATAATCCAGGTGGTTCCCTTTTTTGCTCGGACAGGTTATGATTGCATCCAGAAGAATTTTCATCCATATATCAAACCATACATCTGCTGAATAACTAATCATACAGCTCTATCTAAATAAATGTATTTGGTAGGGACAGAACAAGAGGCATTGTTAGAGTAATTAATGCCATGTAGTAAATTGCAAATTTGCAGACCTGGTCCCTAGTACATTTAAAAAGAAAACAACCTTCAGAAATAAAAACACCGCAAAAAAAAAGAAAAGACAATTAATGTTCTTTTGCCATTAAAAATATTTAGTTCAGTAGGTATGATATTCCAGATCAGTGTCCCTTTTACTGCAAACATGATCTATCCATAAGATGATCGGAATCAGGCTGGTAGGCTGGTAGTTGAATCAGAATCGTTACATTTCTGAGTCACACATTTAATGCTACAGGAACAAGACCTTCAATACATAAAAAAAAAAGAGCAATTTCAC
>NW_015150763.1:134000-139326 GCF_000732505.1 Cyprinodon variegatus | reverse complement strand
CAAAAAAGTACTCCAGAGTGTTGTTCAGCATGGGGGTGAGTAGAAAATGAAGGCTAATCATGTTTTGGGTGTACTATTCCTTTAACAGTGTCTTTATGAATGTCTAGAAACATTGCTTAAACCACGATCCCATTATCCAGATGTCTTTTGACGATGTCTGTTTGGTAACAGGCAGCAATTTCTGTTGAATATTTAGGTCTAAAACCAAACTGTTTTGGATAAAAATATTATTTGAGGTAGTTTGTTAATTGGTTCAACACCACTTTTTTTTTTATAATATTTGAAAAGAATCGAGAAATTGAAATTGGTCTTTAGTTACTGGCTTGGGATGAGTCTTTTAAAAGTAGTTTAAAAAATCCTTGTTTTATTTTTTGTGAATTTTTTCTTTATCTATTAATTGATATCTTGGCTGTCCTTCCATCCATCCATTTGTCTGCTTGAAAATAGTTCAGGAAAAGTGTGTAGTTGTCCAATTATAAAAAGTTCAGTAACCCTGTCGTATTTATATCTTGTTGATAAACATGTTTAGACATGAAACGGTTCATTCTGATTAATTTATTATTGAAGTAATAGTCAACTAATTTGGTAATTGAATCGTTACCTTGAGCAATGGTACACAGAATCTAAAACATGCCATTTGCTTAAATAATAATCTACTTGCAGCATAAAATATTGACAATTTTTCCATTAAAGAATGAATGATGTATGTATGTATGGATTGTTGATTAAAGAAATAATTAATAGGTTAATCGATTGCTGAAATAATCAACAGGCGCATCCCTCAACACCTTTAAATCTCTGATTTTATTTAACCCTTTATTTCATCTTAGTGGGTGAGTTCAGCGTAGGTATTTGTACATTCACAATTTTCTATCCACTCTCACTTTTTTCCAAAGCAACATGCTTTGTTGTAGCTGAGCTGTACTTTCCTATTACATCATAGCCTGATAATCTGAGCTATAAAACTCATGACTTGTGGAGCCCTCACTGTTTTTTATATATATTCACATGTCCACTCACCTCAGGCAGGCTGGTGTGTGTTAGTGTTGGTGGTTGACGGCCAACTTTCTCTTTTCATCTCCCCCGGCGTGCCGATGTTTGGCGCTCTTTCTGTGCTGGACAACAGCATTGTTGAGTAAACATAAACAAGTCGTAGTGTGACTCAGAGACAAAGAACATCAGCCTCACACCGTTGCCTGGTGTGTTACTCATTTTCATGCTGATGGAGGCCCACATGTGCGCCTTAAACAAGTTGGATTATCAAAGAGTTTATTCTCCCTGAAATAATGGCTCTAGGTTAAATAGCCAATAACTTTTCCCTAGATTTTATCAATGTGAGATTGTTAAGGTTTAAAGATATATAACATTATTTTAAGCCTTTTTTCATTGCTGAAAAAGTCAAAGGAACGCACTTCAAAGTGTTTTCTGTTGGCTGCTTTAGAGCCATAGCAGCGTTCTGGTATTTTCTTTTTGCTTTTGAAGTTTATTGTGGATGTACTGATGCTGATCATTTATGAGTGCTAGTTATTCCTACATCATGTTTGTCTGTTTAGTTTTATGGCTCTCTGACGCAGCTCTAAACTCCTCTTGTGTGTTCCTGTGGTTAATCGCCCGTCAGGTGCGGATCGCGCTCCAGATGGAGGATGGATCTCGGCTCCAGCACTCCTTCTCCTCTGGACAGAGCCTGTGGGAACTGATTACTCATTTTCCTCAGATCAGGTGTGTGTTGCACATCTCTGTAGTGCACAGTGATTGGGATTGAACTACTTTAGCAGTGGTTTGATCAATGAGTTTGGGTTAAAATTAGGTGATGATAAACTCAATTTTAATTACAAACAGGGAAATGTATAAATTATTACAGAATTTCAAAATGAATCATATGTATATAAATTAGATCAAAAGTAATCAATTGAAATTAATTTTAAATGTTCCATAGTAAAAGTTGATCATTCGAAGCTGAAGTGAAGTTGAGAAAAGAAAAACCACAAAAAAATAAGTGCACAAACACAGTAACAAACAGTAAGACGATTTATCTTTTTTTCTCAAAAGACACTTATATATTCCCAGAGATCAAAGTGGGTTGTTTCAGATTCTGTTGTAGACTATTTCAGTCGACTATTAAGATCACCAGGGATCTGATCTTGATTTTTACTGAATGTGTTTGGTTCCCCTCAACATCTTCAGCAAGGTGGAGCACAGATCTATTCGTGTTCTGAAAGTCTTGGAGAACTTTTAAAAGGCAAAGCGAGAAAATATTACAGTCAAAATCTTGGATGAAGGACCCCCACCATAAACTAATGGCTAAAATTGGGTCAAAAAGTACAAAGTAGTAGTTTAAGAGGGTGTACAGCTATGCTGGGGTCACTGAGGTGGTTAAAAAGCTTCTCAGTTGCAAGGCCTCAGGGGTGAATGAGATTTGCTCTGTGTACCTTAAGGCTCTGGAAGTTGTGGGGCTGTGTTGGTTAATATGACTCAGCAACATTGAGTGGACATCAGGAGCAGTTTCCTTGGATTGGCAGACTGGGGTGGTGGTCACCCCATATAAAAAAGGGGACCGGAGGGTATGTTCCATGTACAGAAGAATCACACACTTAAGCCTCCCTGGTAAGGTCTATTCCGGGGTTCTGGATAGGAGGGTCTGTCGGACAGTCGAATCTCAGATTCAGGAGGAACAGTGTTTTTTGTCCTGGCTGTGGTGGATCATCTCGACACCCTCAGCAGGATCCTGGAGGTTCATGGGAGTTTGCCCAACTAGTCTACATGTGTTTTGGATCTGAAAAAAGCATTCGACCGTGTCCTTCGGGGGTTTCTGTGGGGGGTACTCCGGGAATATGGAGTACCAGGCCCTTTAATAAGGGCTGTTAGGTCTCTGTATGACCGGTGTCAGAGCCTGGTCCGCATTGCCACTAGTAAGTCCAACTTGTTTCCGGTGAGGGTTGGACTCTGCCAAGGTTGCCCTTTGTCACCGATTCTGTTCATAACTTTTATGGACAGAATTTCTAGGCGCATCCAAGGTGTTGAGGGGATCTGTTTTGGTGGCCTTAGGATTGCGTCTCAGTTATTCGCAGATGATGTGGTTCTATTGTCTTAATCAGGGCGTGATCTACAGCTCTCACTGGAGCGGTTCGCAGCCGAGTGTGAAGCGGCCGGGATGAGGATCAATGCCTCCATATCCGAGACCATGGTCTTGAGCCGGAAAAGGATAGAGTGCCTTCTCTGGGTTGGGGAGGATGTACTGCCCCTAGTGGAGGAGTTTAAGTATCTTGGGGTCTTTTTTACGAATAAGAAGATGGACAGGCTGATTGGTGTGAAGCTGTGAATCGTGCGCTGTACCGGTCTGTTATGATAAAGAGAGACCTGAGCCAAAAAGCAAAGCTCTCGATTTACCGGTTGATCTACGTTCCTAATCTCATCTATCTTCATGAGTTTTGGGTCATGACCAGAAGAACGAGATCCCGGATACAAGCTGGCGAAATGGGTTTTCTCCGTAGTGCGTCTGGGCTCTCCCTTAGAGATAGGGTGAGGATCTCAGTCATTTGGGGAGGATTCAGAGTAGAACTGCTTCACCTCCACGTCAAGAAGAACCAGTTGAGGTGGCTCGGGCATCTGATTAGGATGACTCCTGGACATCTCCCTAGTGAGGTGTTCCAGGCATGTCCCACCGGGAGGATACCCAGCGGGAGACCCAGGACACTCTGGAGGAACTAAGTTTCTTGGCTGGCCTGAGAATGCCTTGGGATTCCCCAGGAGGAGCTAGCCCAAGTGGCTGGGGAGAGGGATGTCTGGTCCTCCTACTGAACCCAGGAGAAGGAAGCAAAAGTCATCATCTATTGATGGAGGACAGTGTGAACTTTTCTTAAGTAAACAGAAAGATGTTTATTTACATCTCTTCAGAAATATTTTGACCATTTATAAAATAAGATGCAAGCATGTCCTTTTAAAAACAGGCAACATTACAGTTATCTTTAAAAAAACAAGAACTAAAATACTTTAAAACTGGATCATCAGTGACTAAGAACAGGCGGAGTGTTAAAGATGTTTCTGCGATGTCGCATAAAGCGAATATACATCTTATGTTCTGCAGATTTCAGCTGCTGCATGAAAAATGAGCGCAGACGAAAGCAACATCCGCCTTCCCCGTCGAAGCCTTCCCACACATCATCACTCACCTTTCACACACTCATGCAGCTGTTACTCAGTAGTTCCAGCTGTACAATCCCAGGTGCTCCTGCAGTCCACCAGCCTGCATTTCATCTCTATTAAATAACATCACTGCATATCCTGATCCTTTGCCAAAAGTGTTATGCTTCCACGAAATGAGTATTAGTTGCACCCCAACAGAAAGTGATGAGAGGCATAAGGGTAGGCTTTGGTTTTGGGGGAATTTAGGGGAACAATAGTAAAACATTTATGGCTCTGTTAGTTTCCTGACGGCATTGTGCCCACGTGGTTTACACATGCAGAGTTGCACGGCATCACATGAGGCTTTATTGCAATCCCTCTCTTTAAAAGGATAAAATGTTGTGATGTTTAAAGAGAATTATTATTGCTCACCCACAGTTTTAGCTTGTCTTTACTCCAGCTGTCCCTGCTTCCTTCCAGTGTGTCGGACCTGTCCGAATCTGGAGCCACTCCTGCCTGTGTTTACATGAGAGACGAGGTATGAAGCCTCCCTTTAACTCTCCCTTTCTGAAGAGATGAAAGTGAGTTTTATAGAAACACAGATGCTTGTCCATATGTTTGTAGGTGAGTGGAGAGGAAGCCTTAAAGAAAACCACTCTTAAGTCTCTGGGTCTTACAGGAGGAAGCGCCATCGTCAGGTAGGCCGAGTAAAACAAGCCTTCTAGTGGTAGGATATTGAAAAATTTATTTTGGTGTTATTCTGTTTTAATTTATTCCAACTATTTCTCTACGTACAGACAAAACACTGAGTGCTACACTGAACCCCCCAGCTTGGGTCTACATTTATTTGAGTTTGAACAACATACCGGATGAGGATGGATGGGTGGATGAGGATGGATTGGTGAATGGATGGGTGGATGAGGATGGATTGGTGGATGGATTGGTGGATAGATGGGTGGATGAGGATGGATTGGTGGATGGATTGATGGATGGGTGGGTGGATGAGGATGGATTGGTGGATGGATGGGTGGAAGAGGATGGGTGGAGGGGGGGTTGGTGGGTGGATGAGGATGGGTGGAGGGTGGATTGGTGGATAGATGGGTGGAAGAGGATGGGTGGAGGGGGGGTTGGTGGGTGGATGAGGATGGGTGGAGGGTGGATTGGTGGATAGATGGGTGGAAGAGGATTGGTGGATAGATGGGTG
>NW_015150763.1:118692-133715 GCF_000732505.1 Cyprinodon variegatus | reverse complement strand
GGGTGGTGGATGGATTGGTAGATAGATGGGTGGATGAGGATGGGTGGAGGATGGATTGGTGGATAGATGGGTGGAGGATGGATTGGTAGATAGATGGGTGGATGAGGATGGGTGGAGGATGGATTGGTGGATAGATGGGTGGAGGATGGATTGGTGGATAGATGGGTGGAGGATGGATTGGTGGATAGATGGGTGGATGAGGATGGGTGGTGGATGGATGGGTGGATGAGGATGGGTGGATAGATGGGTGGGTGGAAGGATGGATAGATTTTCTTTCCTTTTTTCACTTTTCTCTCGCTCGAGAATAGAATAAAGCGCATTTCTTTATCAGACATTAGAACTAGAGATGCACTAATTAGAAATGAACAAAACTATCCTCAGCAGTTGCTACAACATATTACAACCAGGACAAAATAACGATGGCCCTCTGTTTAGGGCGGTTAGTACTTCAACAGAAATGTCTCCTGGTGTAAGTAGAATGCCTAGATTATAGGAGTGTCCAGCTCTACTCTTCTAGAGGTGCCGTCCTGCTGTTTCTAGATGCATCCCATTTTCCAACACACCTAAATCCAACCACTTGCTTAATAGAAGGCCTCTGCAGAGCTGATGGAAGGGAAAATGCTGAAGAAAGGAAACGGGTTTTTTAGAGATGGGATGCATCTAACAGTTTTAGGATAGTAGGTTTTGAAGACTAGCCTTGGGAACTCCTGATGTAAAACCTTTATTTAATCTTGAAAAACAATGTTAGCTTCTTAATTACACATGTATCGTATCAGGAAGCTGATAACTGCAAGAGCACAGTTGTCAGCCTTCTTTTTAAACAGTTTATATTGTTTATGTTTCAGGTTTCAGCTCAAAAAGGAAAAAACAGCAGCAGAGGGAGATAAAACTGTTGGAGTTCCAGCCACTGTAACGGAGGCCTCACCCAGCCTGTCCCCTCAGCCTGATCATTCTCCATTGGTTCCAGTGACGGCTACAGAAGTTGCACCAGCTAATAACTCAGGTCCTGATGAGCCATTGGAAACCCTACCTCCGCTGATTTCAGCCAGTGCTGCAAGCTGTGTTACTGAAGATGTTCCAAAACCTCAGGATGTGGTTCGACCTAAAGTCTTTCCCACGGGGAGTGAAATAGCAGTGGAGGATGGAGAGGAAGCCGGACCTTCAGGACTGAACTCTCACTCATCTCCGTCCTCCGCCTCTGCACCAGCAGCTCCTTTCATTCCTTTTTCTGGTGGTGGTCAGCGCCTCGGGGGGGTGGGCGGAGTCTCTGGACGCTCGCTGTCTTCATCTTCTTCCTCATCTCTGTCAGCTCTCACCACAACAGTGGAGTCACCCAAAGCCAAAAAGGCCAAATCCAGCCTCAGCTCTAGCTTTAAAGTGAGCCCCAGCAACACAAATCATTCCTGTACTTTCTTTGATTCATTTCATAAAAATAAAAAAAAACCTGAGAATAGGGCAGAGTAGTAGAACAGAGTTGGGGATGGTCACAGAAGACACATCAGTGTTTGTGTCAGATTTCAGTCTGAAAAAGCGAAAACGCCTCCGACATTAGAACGATTCAAGCGATCGCAGACCATCAACAATCTATGGAGGAAAAAAAATACAAGAACCTCTACTGAAACATACTACAGGACCATATGTTTGTTTTAAGCATAGTTCTGAAACAATATAACCATGACGTCCAGCAGGAAATGCATCAATGTCACCATATGCCATCCCTAACTAGAAAGAGAGCACTGTGAAGGGGGAAATACTCCAGATGCATGTGGTATATTTTCTCAGTGTGCTATGGTCACATATATGACACCATTTGGTTTTAAACAGAATATTTACTCTAGATGCGGAATAGGAGCATACGCTTCACTTAGTTTAGGTTTTGTTTCTAATTTCAGGCATCTATATTGGCAAGAAAAAAAAAGGAAAATAACATGCAATATAGTTGTAGAAAGAAAGCCAAAGTTCACCTTCTATTTTGTACTTTTTTTTTTTTTACAAAATATACAAAACCTAAAGATGTGCTCTATAAGAACTTCTTTATAGTTGTGCAAATGTGTAAAAGAGTCAAATTTCTGATCAGATGGTCGAGACATTTAGTTGATTAAAACATAGGGAAAGTTCTTCTCTACTCAGAAACCTGTTGTCTAACCTGTTGCTGTAAAGCGTCTATGTAGAATCTAGTGTATGTTTTTTGTTTTGTTTTTTTACATAAAAATGCTTAGCTGCGTTGCCCACTTTAAGCGCATCTGGTATATATACATCTTTAAATCAGGTTTGTCCATCTTAATTAATCATTAGCCCCAAATACACAGTGAATGGGAGGGATTATCTGATGGTAAACAATATTTATTCTTTCCCTTTAATGTTACTTTAGGGGCTCCATCAATACCAGTGATATATAATGAAGGTTAACCTATTGTGGTGTTGCAGTACAGTGGCAGTACAGTCCTTAGGGAAGACATTATACATACAAGAAATTGTAGAACTGTGATGGTAGATATGTAAAGTGGACTTTATCTGTGATCTACTGATATTTTAAGCTAAGTTTAAGTTGAACTGTGTGTATCTAGGTTATGAATAAGCCCATAGGTGATTGCTTATCTATTATAGTTTTAGGTGTTAGAGCTTAAAAATTTAATTGAGATTCTTGACCTTGTAAACAAACTTTATGTTTTTCACAGTTGATGATGTCAAGATGGTGAAATCCTCTGCTAAATGTTTCTATGATTCATGGATGACTTTTGGATTTCTGTTTTGTCAGACTAAAGGAGCTGCCGACCTGCAGGACTGGGATGGGGATAACAAGGAAGAGTTTTTAGAGGTAAACATTTTTATTTTATCTTTGGAGGTATACCCTCTCTATGTTTAAAGAAACTGAAATTGAACACTTACAGTTGTGCTTGTAAGTTTACACCCCCTTCTATTAAAGACTGAAAAATTAAGCCACCTGTAAAATGAATGGAAAATGACAAAAGTAATAATAAATACAGTTATAAAAAAAATGGGAAATGTTCAGGAAATGTGTTCAGACTTCTGCACCTGTTGACAGTTATGTTGGTTTATTGTTTAAAGGGCAAGGTATTTTAATTTGTCTGAAACAAATTATTGTTTTAGAATTAGTTTTTGAGAATTTAAAATAAATATTTTATTTTTCTAAATTATCATGTAGTACATTTTGATTTTTTTTTTTGTGTGTTATTTGAATGACTAGAGTGAATTTATTATTTTCTTTAAGGGGGGGGGGTATATAAACTTTCAAGCAGAACTGTATTTGATTTTCTCTTCCCTATGACTTCATGAATCATTTTCTCCTGACTTGTTGGTATACGGTGCCTCATACCTTTTCTGTTTTGTATTGTTACTAGCGTTACGCCAATGCCATTTTTTGGCCCAGATACCTGACTGTGTAGTATTGGCCGATACCGATACCATCTGTTTGAAATCGATGTGTTTGTATATATGAAGAACTTCATAATACTAGGATGTAAAAATAATTGCCATCATGGCTTTGCCAAGCTGCAGCCTACCTTTGTGAAGCAGGAAAAAGACTAAAACAAGGTCAATCCAGTAGAACTTTTTATTGGCTACCTGGAATGGGTGACAATAGTTGAAAAAACTCTTGGCTCTCAAAATGGTATCGGTGCGCTATTTGTCGGTACTCGCTGATACCAATACCACCATTTTAGTGCAATATCGGCGCAACACTAATTGTTACAAATGCAAACTTTCATGTTTGTAAGATTTTGTCTGTTTTATTTTTATTTGAACAAATCTGTTAAAAGTGTCAAGCATATGTTTTCTTTGGAAGAGCCATCTAACTCTGTAGTTATAGCAGCAGGTTTTTACGGGTCTGTCTTCATCAGCTTTACCCATCTAGAAGCTGACCACCAGCTGACCACCTTTCCCTTTCTCTGCGCTGCTAAATCTCTTAAGCTCAGCTTGGATGAAGATTATTAACCCACAAACAAGATGCTATCAGAACGTTTTAGTCCCCTCCCCTCAATTTTCTTAACCATATAAATGGTACAATCTGATTATTATTATTTTTTTGTTTTTAAAGCAAATTAATTTCAAAAAGTTCAGCTGAGGTCACATGATGGATCCAGGTTACCTCAGAGCTGGGAGATCAGAGTACCATAATCTCCAAGTGATAGTGTTCCAGGTTTCTATCGGTTCTCTGTTCCAACCATCATCATGATTAAAACTGTGTTCTACTCTGTATATTTTGCACATAAGCAGCTTAGAAATATGTATTATAAACACACAAAAAAACACATGTAACCAACTGACTTAATGCTACATCTGCTTGAAAAACTTTCAAAGTTTAACTACTGTTGATGCAAGAAGCAGCCATCTTAAATGAGGATGTCCAGTATAGGTCTGTTGCCTCATTTTTCTGACTTGGAATTCCAACTTTGCAGCTAAAATGTCCAACCTGGAGCTTCAAAGGCCTCACTTCTGATCACCAATGGAACATTTCTCACCTTCAGCTTTTTGTTGTCACTCTCACATTACAGACAGATTAGTCAGATTTACAAATATTTTCCTGTCAAAAGACTCCACCTCTTGAGCTGTGAATCCCTGCTGCTCCTCCAGAGTTACCATGGGTCTTTGTGTTGTTCCTTTGGTCAGTGCTTTCCTTTCCCAGCTTATTAGAAAAGTTTGATGGCCATGTCTTGGTATCTTTACAGATGAACTTTATCTTGTCATTTTGAGATGGTGGATGCTGTGTTGAATTTTCTTTAATAAAATAAATAAATACAGTTAGCTTCCACATATATTTTAGATCATTTATATTTGTTTAAATACCCAAAAACTGCCTAATTCATTTGTTCCACGTAACTATGCACAACTTGATGTTGATTTTCCAAATCCAATTCATTGAAGTTTGTGGTTGTGATGTATATAAAGAAGGAAAAATGTTGGTGGGTATGAAACACACTGTAAGACGCTGTTTTTCAGCCGGTGGATCGGGAGCCTCTTATCTACCACATGGACTCTGCGTCCCGTCAGACTGAGGACCACATGGAGTTGCCCGACGAGTTCTTTGAAGTAACTGTGGATGATGTGCGGAAGCGCTTTGCCCAGCTGAAAAGTGAGAGGTGGGTGGAAACGGGGGCGGATTTACAATTAGGCAAAACTTGGAAGTTGCCTAGGGCACCAAGCTCCTGGGGGCCCCACAAAACTCTGTTTACATGTTTGGTTAATACAGCTTTTACTTATATGTGCATATAAATTATGTTTTTGATAAAAATCCTTTCGGGAAAATGCCATCAGAATGCTTATAATATTAAGTGTGTCTCGGGGCTCCCCTTCAGTGTCCACCACATTGGATCAGTCCATTTGCTGCACATGTGCAGAAAGGTCCAAACAGACTGACAGCAGCAAACCATTGGGAAACAAATGGCTCAAAGAGCTGTGTAACCAACTTAACGCTTTTTTGGGTGATATTTAGCGACTTTTCAGACCCCTCTAGCGCTTTTATTTCAAAAAAGCGCCTTGTGCCAAATCTTGCGACTTTTTTCTGCTACCGGAGACTTTGGCGACAATATATAAAAGAGCTGAACTCTGTTCTCCAGAGCGAGTAGATTCGTAACCTTGCCTCCTGCTTTCCTCTATCTTGTCTGCTTTCATGATTCATGCAGGGCAGGCTGGCTGCATGCATTGCTGCAGCACAGAAAGAGAGGACCTTTAAACTTCGAATCCAGATTGCAAATGAAATTCACAGGTTTAATGCTCTTACTAATCTCGCTCAAGGTTGCGAAATAATTTATAAAACAATGTTTATAAAAAATGAATTGTTGCTCTTTTAAATTTTCCCCCCTTTCTGCTCCTCCTGTCTCTTCACCTCTTTCTGCTTCTTACCGAGGTTTTTTTCATTGGTTGGCATTAATTGTGGAACTAAATGGCAGAATTATATGTCTTTTATTTACTTGCTTTCTATAAAAGTTAATACTCTTACTATTTCCACAATTTTTCCCTTCCAGCTATATTTCTGCACTGCTTTGACAGACTTATAACAATTGCAGGGATTCTGAATCTCCTACAGTTGGATGAAATGAAATCTGCAATTTGGGTGATGACGTCAACTAGCGCCTTATAGCGTCTTTTAGGACAGCCAATGGCGGCCTTTAACTGAAATATCTTGATTATAATTCTGTATGTGTGACACTTTAAATGACACATCAGATGACGTCATTTAAAATATCTCAAAAAGCATTTCGATTCTCCAAAATGTGATAAAAAATATCTTGAACTGGTATATTCGCTAGACATAATATCGTCAGTCAAAGGGCAGTCAAAATTTTGTAAATAACGTTTGCCTGTTCTATAAAAATTACTGTATCACTATAATGGGTCTGTATTATGAGTTGTTTTCTCAATTCAGAGGGCCCCATGCCTGTCATTGCCTAGGGCCCCACATTTCCTTCATCCACCCCTGGTTGAAAAGACGTGATTGATTTTTTTTTTTTTCTTCCCAGTTTATAAACCCTGCTCTCTCTGAAGCAGATAATTAGTCAGTTTTTGCATGTGGTCCTCTGTTGTTGCGTCAATATGCAAGTATTAATTGTTAAATACCATAGCAATGATGCGAGACCACAGGCAGGAGGAAAGCAGGGCACCACTATGTGTTTAGAAGTTCAGTTTTTTTTTTTTTTTGTCCATCCTAATATGAGTCTGAAGCTTTTGGTTATTTATGAGCGCTTCTCTAAAACAGATGCAACTGAGTTTACTCTGCTATCTGTAGACATATCCATAGCTGTGGAGACATTGTGTGCTTTTGCAGACATGGTTCCTTTTATAAAACATCACACACTACAAAGGCTTCCCAGCGCAGCGTACTGGGAGCAATTAGTAATTCGTTTTTTGTGAAGCCCAGCCAGTCATGGACCAAACACAGTCCGGCTGAAACCTCGCTGTCTGTAACCTTTAATCTGCAACAACATCAGCTCAACGTGCCGCCTCATTGCCACGCTGCTACCATGTCAATGACTGCAATTACCAAAGCTGGAATGAACCCGACCGCAGCAATTAGTCTCTGCCTCTGATATGAGCAACATGCATACAGGGCCACACACATGCTTGTCTATTTCACAGACGAACAAACAGCCTGCAGCTTATTTCATGTGTATTTTTCCGCTGTTTCTTTAGGAAGTTACTGGAGGAGGCTCCCCTTCTGACTAAATCTCTGAGAGAAACTCAAATGAAGGAGAAAATGGAGCGATACCCCAAGGTGAGCATATTCCAGACATGATCACTTTTCTGTTATCTACATGGCTTTGCAAAGATTTAAACACCCCTGATTTTTATTACATTCCAGCAATAAAAAAATTTTTATTTGGATTTCTGGTGACAAACCAAGATGAAGTACAGTATAAAAGTGAATTGAGAGAAAAGTGATTTGTGGTTACATCTATTTTCTTAACCATAGAAATGTATAAAATACATTCACATTTAGCCTCTTTTTCTTTCATACCACTAAATAAATGCAGTCCAACTAAAAGCCTTCCAAAGACAATCTACTAGGAAGTAAATTGTTAAAATGTGTGAGAAGCCCTCAAAGGCTCCTTAGACACGAGCAGCATTAGGGCTAGGTGGTATGGGCTAAAAATCTAATCTCCGATTTCTTCCAGTGAATTGATTTTTTTTTCCCTCCTTAAATTTTCTAATAATGAGAAATGACATACATTAATTTCAAAAATTAGCTTTTATTTCAATCATCCCCTCTGGGAGGTGACTTAATTGAATGGGGAACAAAAATAAAGCTGTGAAAATGCTTGTAAGAAATGTTTCACAAGAAACAGATTATATGAAACTAAATGTCTGCAGCTAGTTGTGTTGCATAGTCAGCTAGTTTATCAGGTATAAGTACACATCTAAGAACAAAAAGTGATGAACCAGTGTCACCCTGAGATATAGAAGCCCAATGGTGAAGAAAAATTCTTGGTTTCAAAATATTAAAGCTTCAAAAACAAAAAATACAATGAATCGATTTTATGAATTAATTGCCCAGCCCTAAGCAAAAGCACAAACACAAAGATCAAAGCTGACAAGAGAGAAAAATTTAAAGCAGCAACATTTAGATCTATGGACATCTCACACAGCACTGTTCATATATTGTTTGAAAAAAGGAAAGCTTATAGGAGAGCTGCAAACAAACCAAGGCATGATGGGTATTGAGCATAACTGAAAGGCTGGAAGAGGAGAGGATTAAGCACCTACCAGAATTTGATTTTTGTAACTGTAATAATCCACAGCTCTCAACACATCTATACTATATGAACAGTTCAAAAAAGCCACTGTATAAAAGAAGCCATATTAAGTTTTGTTTGAAGTTTTAAGGAGACACAGTAAATATAACTTAAACTGGAAGTCTTGTGCCTATATTACCTGTGGAGGAAAACTAGGGGTGCACATGGTAAATGACCTGTATTAATACAGTGCTTTTTAAAGTCAGGGCTCTCCAAATAATTTTATACTAGATTCACTTATTCATCTATTTACACACACACACACACACACACACACACTGAATGTGGTGAATTATGGTGTAGGCACAGCTACTGTGCCCTCTGACCAAAATTAGCAGACAACATAAGACAGTGAAGTGGACAAAGCTGGGGTTCAAACCGGCAAGATGCTGAGTGATGGACGAACATCTTTTGTTACTGTTGCCACATGAATCTGAAGACACCTACTCCATTGTAAAACATGGGGGTAGCAGTATCATGCTATGGATCTTTTTTTTTTTTTCTCAGCAGGGACAGTGTAGCTGGTCTGAGCTGATGGAGGATGGGTGGAGCTAAATACAGAGCAGTTCTGGAAGACTTAGACTTAGGCAAACTTTATTGTCATTTTGTATACAGAGAGTGTATACAGAACGAAATTTTGTTTCGTACAAATTAGAAGCTGTTTCAGAATCTGCTGGACCTGCATTGAATGCTGCAAAGCCTCTTCCCAGAGGGCAGCAGGGAGAACAGTCCATGGTGGGGGTGTGAGGGGGTCATTGATGATGTTACGGGCTCGGGACACGCAGCACTGGAAGGAAAAGTCTTTTATGGAGGGAAGAGGATCCATAAAGAGATTCTCTGCAGTTCTCAGTACTCTGTTCACCTTCTGCAGCGCTGCAGCAGACCGGAAGAAAAGCTGTTAGAGGCAACAAAGGACGTTAGACTGAGGGAGTCCTGGGTCACCTTCCAGCTGAACAATTACCCAAAAACACACAACCAGAGCTACAATGACAAGCTTAGATCAAAGCATGTTTATGTGTTAGAAATGGTCCAGTCTAAGTTCAGACCCCAGTCTAGTTTAGACTCCTTGGCAGGACTTGGAATATTAATATTTACAAAGACACCCATCCCTCCAAAGTATTGGCTTTGACATTAAACAATTATTATACAATTTTTTTTATATTTTTGTAATCTTTTTCCATCACTGATAGTATTATGTTGGTCCAACACATAAAATCATCCCAAAATACACATTTTATTGTTTGGCATGACATGATGTGAATGTGACATAAATACTGTTGTAATACACCGTATACCATGTTCCTTTTAAAATATAGACTGTTTAACCTCTGTACCTCCAGGTGGTCCTGAGGGTCCAGTTTCCAGACAGACATGTTCTTCAGGGTTTCTTCAGGCCTCTTGAGACAGGTGCGTGTGTTTGTGCACATTGCTGAGAGAGCTAATTTCACCTGACTAGCCACAGGTATGGCTGCAATGTGCTGTATACTTGTGGCTCCATAACCACATTCATGACTGTAGCCGCAGCAGAGCGATGGGAGACAGAAAGAATGAGGCGAGTCTGTAATTCCTGGGATTATGAGCAACAGCCATTTGACAGCAAGCAGAAAAACAACAAATTAAAGGGAAATTCCTTCTGAAACAGGAGTTACTGTCCACAAGCTGAGTGATGGTGGGGAGGTTAAGCTTGTTTCTGATGCTTTTTTTCTTTGTTTTTTGTCCAGTTGGTGTAGTGAGACATTTTGTGAGGAGCCACTTGGAGGATCCTCAGATGAGTTTCTACTTGTGTAAGTGACATTTATCCTCCCATTAGTTATTCACACAATTTCCCTGTATCAAAACTCACACTTAACTGCATTAATATCCTGACTTATTAGAAACTGTCATAAGTCTTTTTTTTTTTACCATATATATTTTTTATTGGGTTCGAGAGTACAATACATTCATTTACATGAGAATACATTTCACTTATCCCCCACCTCCCTACATACTCAGAAATACCGTGAAAAATGTTAACAATAAGCAAACATGATTCTCTCCCTCGTAACGAGAAAACAGGAGGGGAGAACGGTTACCAAACCAACAAGCAAATTACAAAAAAAATAAAAACAAAAATGTTAAAATAGGAACAAATGAAAATAAGCAAACAGAATTTAGAGGAGGGATCTGAAATGCTTAGAGAACTAAATAAAAAAATATAACTATAACAGTTTTTACATGTTGTGCTTAAGGTTTGACCACCAAATCCCTTACCCAACTGCTGGCCTCTCTTAAAATCCTGGCTGGTGGTCCAACAGATCAAACCACTGGAAAAATTAGTGGTGATTCAATTAGAAAGGGGTTATGTCAGTTTATCTTAATTAAAGCAGTTGAGTCAACTAAGGAAAGAATGGGATTCCAAGTTTTATCAAATTTGACGACACATCCCCTAATGCTGTACTTGATTTTTTTCTAAGTGTAGGAGTGACAAGAGTCAGGGGAGGGAGGATTCTTATCCTTCCACTGAAGTAATATGCGTCTCCGGGCTACCAGAGATGCAAAAGCAGTAGCGTTACTTTCCCTGTTCATGAAGTGGGTCACTTCTAGAGGATAAAATAGTTATTAACTGGAGAAAGTTTCTGTGAATGCATTTATAAGGCTGTTTATAGCTGCAACCCCTGTTTTTTCTCACAGCAGAGTTATAAAATAACTTTTTATCTTGATCTATTTGCCATAATTAATCCAACATCATCGGCTAAACCCACTACAAAATTCAACTTCAAAATTGGTCACAAGAGAAAACAAATGAGCAGGGAAATGTTACCTCCTGACCTTAGAATCAATGTTTTCTCTTTAAACTGACTATTTTTTCTAAATTCCTGCAGCTGTGGTATAATTTAAATGCAAAGCAAATGTAAATATAATTTTGCTATTATGCCCTTTATTACAATTCTGCTACTCACTTTCTCTAGGCAAAAAGCTTTTATGGTTGAAGTTACTGTTGAGTTAAGTTGCTATCTTCTTCAACTACCACAAACGGAGGCCACAGCCCTCTTTTTTTGTTTCATTTTAAGCAGTTATGTACATAAAATCAAACTTTCACATTTTAAGGATACGTTCTCTCCTATTTTTTGTTAGAGCAGTGCAGCTTTTGTTGACAACAGCTCTCTGAGGCCAAAAGTGGTGATTCCAGGATTCTCATCCTGCTTATTACCACAACGAATCCAGGAAAACAAATGCAACCTGTCATTTTAGCATTCACAGCAATCTAATAATACTTTTGTGTGCTCACTGACACTTTTTAGTTTATTGGTTGCTTTCAGAAACTCTGCATCCTTATGTAGTTTGCTGTATGAATCTTTTACTGTTTAATTTTCTTTGTATGTGTATGCATACTCATGTTACATACCGACTCTACAGGGCTTGAAATGAGGAAATTAAAGGAATGGCACTCGCCTCATCTGTCTCTGAATGATGTCTTTCTGGATGTAACATTGTGGTTAAACCTGTATATCTATTGTACTGTATTTAATGCTTTTTTTACTTATCTCTCTCATAAATACAAATGTAAAAAGTTTTAACAGCTAAGGTGTTTTATCAAAACTGCCTTTCTTCTTAGCCTTTTTTATTTTTCACATTAAAAACTAATCATTCAAAGCAATGTATTCAACCTTGAAGCAGCATAGTGTCTTGGTGGAAAGAGAATTATCCATTATTTTCATATTTTCTTCAAATAAAATCTGCCTGCTGAGTGCCTACTATACCTAACAAATGTTCACAGCAAATAAGACTTTAACTATTTTTATAGTATATCTGCACCAGATTTGGATGTTTAAACACTTTAAAACTGGATGAAGAGCATCTTTGCACATCGACTTTAAAATCAACTCACTTACTCTTGATTTAGGTCTGGAGTTTGACTGGACCATTTTAGCCCATGGCTTTCCTTTGATCTCAACCTCTACACAGGAGCTTTGGCTTTTTATTCTGGTTAATCGTTCTGTTGGAAGGTGAACGTCCAACCTTCTGTTGTATCCTTTGCAGCTATACTTAGCTTCAACTCTTCGCACATCCCTCTCTTTGCTGCAAATAGCATGCCTACAGCATGATACCTCCACTGATCATGCTTCATAGCAAGTGTGCTGAACTCTGTGTGATGTTCAGAGTTGATATTCTACATGTGGGCCAAAAAAGTTCAGCTTTTGTCCCGTCTCTAAAAAGTGGGTTTCCTCTTGGAGCTCTTTCAAAACCTCTCCTCTCATCTTTCTGTGGTTCTTGTTTCTAATGCTGTTTATGACATATTAACCTCTAACAAACATTTTCTGAACAGCTTGATTTATACTGGGAAGATCTCTATTTACTGATGGGGGAACTTCTTACTGCACTGGATTTTAAATAGAGGAACAACATTAGAGTGACTGAATAAAACATTTTTTTATTTATTGGACAATGAACAAACAACACATCATTTAAGTTTGCAGGGATAATATGACAAAATTAAAAGAAGTTTAAGGGGGGTGAAAACTGGAATCTGTTCAAAAACTTAAACAATTGCTGTAGCTTTGTTTTGCTTTCAGTTTTTTTAAAAAAAAAAAAAAAACATTCTCCTTAAATGCAGGACATCTTTATATCCTGAATCAAGTGGTCATTTTGTGACTCCCACCTTTTCTTTTTGTTACAGTCATCACGCCACCAAAAACTATTCTCAAAGACCCTTCGGCTACACTGATAGAGGTAAGATTATCTACACTGTCACTGATAAAGTCTACTGGAGTTAGACTCCCAACAAAACCAGTTTTCTTTTCCCTCCTAGAGCAGTGACGAACTATAAAATGTTCCGGCTGGCTCTTCAAAGAACCTCTGCATTCCCACCCCCTCCATCCCTTTTCTCACTTCTACTCATAGTTGCCTCCCTCTACCACCACCTCCCCACCCCTTTCTCCACTGTCCTTGACCCCAGCTGGGCTTGATTTTTCCCAGACTGGCACATGGGGTTAATACAGGCCTCTCTTTGATCTTAACACACACACACAGGGAGCAGTGGGCAGCCAGGATGCTTTGTTGCCTTTGAATGGTGTCAAAGTTATAAAATATCTACCCTCCGTCCAATCCCTTCTGTTCTTTTCCTTAATTTTAAGATTTATTAGTTGGGTTTTAGTAGATTGACGCTTTATTATTTGACACCTGGAAAAGCAGGGAAGCAAAGGGGAAGGAGTTGTTTGAAGTTTATCATGTTCCGGTGATGATGATGAAGATTCGTCCATTAGTGGAGCTGGTGCACACACTAACAACCCTAAAAGAAAAGCGTTAAAGACCCACTTTGAAATGTCTTTGTTGAACGTCTTCCCCGTCAGGATCCCATCAAATCTGATGTTGCGATGTCTGTTAACTGTCTTTGTTCTCCGTCTCACAACCTGTTTCCCTCTAGTCGCCCCCCTTCCTGCACCCCAACTCCGTTTTCTTTTCTTTAAGCCTCCAGCACCCAGACAGCCCCTCTCTTGCCTTCACCCTCCTTTCACCCCCATGTCTCTATCCATTAGGGACTTAAAAGCGTTAAAGCGTTCAAAAACAAAATCTTTAATCTCCGCACACACCCAGGCATGTACCTCCTGTCTCCCTTTCTGTGTCTATACATCAATCTTTAACGCACAGAAGGAATCTTTAATCTTTTTCTGTCATGTCCCAAAGACATCTGTCCATATGTGTCTGGCACATACACACCAATGCACACTTTAATCACTTTGTTTCATGTGTGGAAAGGAATGTTTCCAAACCCAGAAGCCCTTTGATACCAGGCAAGTTATGGAAGAATGGCAAGAGGACAGAAAATCTCTTCTCATATCACTTTGGCACGAGAATGTCCTGTCATATCACGTAAAGTCAAACATCTCTCATATTACATAGCTTAAAAAATATTTTCATTGTCTGGTTTAGAATACCTTCTGACAAAAATCCCTTCTTGTGTCATAGCGAGTCAAGAGTTTTGTCTGCTATCATGTCTGGTCAAGAGAGTCTTATGTTACATACAGTCAAAAAGGTTTTCCTCATATCCCACTGAGTCCAAAATCTCCTTGTTTCACATCAGGGCTGAAAACCTTTCATATATTACATCACGTGAAGAAAGTCTTATGTCATGTAAAGTCAAAGGTCTTTACTTATCATATAGTCTCCTTTTTTCATGTCATATCAGGTCCAAAATATCTTCTCAAATAACACCACTCTCCTCATATTGAATGGGGTCAAGAAAGACATTAATCTTTGCCTTTATCCAATTGGGTTAAAAATCTGTTCTCCGGTCATGAGGTAAATTACACTATGGAGGCCTCAGTCACCGGTTTGTTTCCCAGTATGTGGAGCTTTGCCGTTTTTCTCCCTTTGCTCTCTTAGAGCCTATTTGCCCACTTTAGCTCACTTTCAAATTTAAAAAAGGGAAGAAAAAAATCAAACTAACTTGTGAAAAACATCTGTGACAGAAAAATAGTTGAAATAAAAAAACTTGTTCTCTTTGTTTTGAACAGGAAGTCTTTCTCTTTTTAGTACGCACACAGTATTTCAAGTAAAGAGCCACACTTTTTGTACAATGGATTATAAAAAAAACTGGTTCAGGGAGTTTGGTTAGACATAGACTCTCCCTTCCATGGTGATCAACCCTGTCCTTGTCTCTTTGCCACCGTCTCATGTTAACCTTGATCCCCTTTGCTGCTTTGCTATGGTTATCAGACACTGCACCTCTGAGGATGACCACTAAAGCAAGGGCCTTCACCTATCAGTCTGTGTCAAAGTAAATGTCTCATAAGA
>NW_015150763.1:104781-118673 GCF_000732505.1 Cyprinodon variegatus | reverse complement strand
CTGGCTGTGCTTTTGCGCCCACGCACCCCCCTTTAAAAAGTTTAATTTATTTACCCTAACATCTCACTTACCTTGCCCCTCTGCCCCTTACTGCTCTTAGTTTTCATACAACTCCTCTATCACTTTCTCCCACAAAGGGACACACTTAGAGGACTTATTTCAGTCGCCTTATCCGCAGTGCGGCTTCTTGGGGGACATTGCAGGAATTCTCATTGTTGCTGTATCACATAGTTTCTTGCTTGCAAGTCTCTGATAACGGTAATTAGGGCCATACGCTTCATTTTAGCAAACCGACACAGAAAAGACAGAAAAAAGGACAAAGCATGTGTTAACATGTGACCCCCAGCAACCTGTTGCACTGCAGGTTAGGTCATTTGAATCACTGCTACACAGAACTAATAAGAAGGTTCCTGCAACATGTCGTTTTGTTGCTTTCAGTATTTGTTGTTAGATTTGTGATCACTACAGCATTTTGATCATTTCTACCATCTAAGAGGATATCAGTAGGCTTAGGGCCACACATATATGTATATACACTGCTCACAAAAAACAGGAACACTTAAACAACACAATATAACTTTGATTAAATCATGTGAAATCAAACTGGCGACTTTGGAAGCAACACTGACAATTTCACATGCTGCTGTGGAAATAGAATAGAAAACAGGTGGAAATTATTGGCAATTAGCAAGACACAGTCAATAAAGGAGTGGTTCTGCAGGTGTTGGTGGTGCTTTACCACTCATTGTAGCAGGAGACAGACTCTACAACCCACATAAGTGGCTTAGGTAGTGCATCTCATTGAGGATAGCACATCAATGTGACCTCTGGAAAGAAGGTTTGCTGTCTCTACCAGGAGATGTGATGGAGGCCATAGGAGGGCAACAACCCAGCAGCATTACTGCTATTTGCACCTTTGTGAAAGGAAAAACAGGAGATGCACTGCCAAAGCCCTGCAAAATTTCTTCCAGCAGGTCATAAAGGTGCATGTCTGCACAAATAGATAGAAACCAACTCTATAAGGATGGTATGTGGGCCTGACGTCCTCAAAATGGGGTTGTGCTCACAGCCCAAAACCATTCAGGACACTTGGCATTTGCCAGAGAACATCAGGATTGACAAATTCACCACTGTCACCCTGTGCTCTTCCCATATGAAAGCAGGTTTACACTGAGCACATGGGACAGACGTAACAGAAACTGGAGACACAGTGGAGAGCAATCTGCTGCGTCCAACATCCATCAGTGTGACCGGTTTAGCAGTGGGTCAGTAATAGTGTGTGGTGGCACCATATGTTGGTGTGGTTGGCCCTGGGTTCCTCCTGATGCAGGACAATGCTAGACCTCATGAGGCTGGAGTGTGTCAGCAGTTCCTGCAAGATGAAAGCATTGAAGCTATGGACTGATCTGCCCATTCGCCAGACCGGAATCCGATGATCACATCTAGGACATCATGTCGCGATCTATCCACCAATGTCATGTTGCACCACAGACTGTACAAGAGTTGGTGGATGCTTTAGTCCAGGTCTGGGAGGAGAGCCTCATTTTGACCTGTTTTAGGAACATTACATCAAATTGGTTAATGCATTTGGTTTCCATTGAAGATTTTTGTGTGATGTTTGTTGTCAGCACATTCAACTTTGTGCAAAACAAAGTATTCAAGAGTTATATTTTAGTTTTAAGTATCTAAAAGTGATACAAAAACCATGGTTTAGCATGAAAATAATCAAACTAAATTTAAAGGTGGTGTGTGGTGTGGAGTTGAGGTAAGAGGCATATGGTTCTTTTGAGGTGTTGTGGAAACCCAAGTTACTGAAACACCTATAACAACTATTTTGAAAACTGCCCATGAGTTACAGCAACATTTAATTTCCTTTTGGGATTGATAAAGTATTTTTGAATTGAATTGAATTAAATAATGAAGATCCATAGGTATGATAGGGGGCTCATTGAGTTCCCATGAGTCCGTATTTTCATGGTCACTAAAGCTGTTTAGCAAAACGAGGTTTAAAATTACCTCTTTTTTTTCCCCTGGAAGATTGTAGATTTTGATCAAATTTTGTTTGAACATAAAAAAACAGGTTTTCTTCGTTTTTTTTGGGTTTTCATTTTTCCACCTGATGCTGAAACATCCATCGTTGTGTAAAGAAACAAAAAAATGAACCGATTTTCTGTCTTGACCCACCCCCCCTCCCCACCACCAGCCCCCGTCTGTGTTTTTCACCTCAAATTACACGTTTGATGATACATCTTCCTGCCACTGTTCCATTATAACCATTAGGACCATCACCAGTTAAGGAATGTGACGCTTCAGGGGTGAAAGTCTTCTTCTTCACTAACCATTTGATTGGTGCTCATTTTGTGGTCTGCTTCAAAGAAAAGAGGTTGCTGGTTCTGTTCCCCCCTCCAGCCACAAATGATGCTTAGATAAAAACTTTATTTCTGCCTCAGCTTTACCAAAAATATTTTGTTTGCTTCGAGCAGGAGGCAGCAGGACTTTGGTTTGTTAGAATTTGAAACATGTGCCAAACATTTTCAAAGCTTCTGTTTACTCATTTGCTCTCTTCTTTGTCCCCCAGGCCGACTTGTTTCCTGGCGCTCTTGTGTACTTCGGCTCAGACGTCAAAGCAGGTTTTTTTACTCATATTTTAATGCCGGCTTCAATTAGATACTTGTTTTTGCAGAGCTCTGTAATGCAACCCAATTTTACCCTACAGATTTCTACATAAAGAGAGATATTCTTGAGACCTCTGTTTCAGCCCTGCAAGCCAACAAGTCCATTGCAAGGTATCTACATGTGTCTCTGTGTATAATCGTGCACCTGGTGGCGTGTGTGTATGCATGTGTACTCGTATACTGCAGCAACCAGCCTATTTTCCTGTCACAAAGCTGTCATCATTGGAATCCCTTTGAGGTTTTGCCTAAACAGCAGGTGCCCCATACGCCCTCATTTCCTCCTTACACACACTGAAAGACACGCACACACCAAGTTCCAGTGTTTCTAAAGATAGAGCCTAAAAGTGACCCTGAGCTGCTTTAACAATGTTGTCTTAGCTGTCCTGCCAGGAAAATAACACGGCCCTGATCAAAAGCAAACATCCCTGAGTGGAGCAACACACCACTTATATATATATTTTTTTTTATATTTTTACTGTAGCTGCATGCTCCGCTCTCCAGAGGCCTCTTCCACTTCTGCAGCCATCGAGGATCTGCCGCCGTTGCCCTCTGAAGAAGCAATCCATGCTGAGCCAAAGGCTGTGCAGGAACAGCCTGAACCATCTACACATAAACAGACTGGATCTGATCCTAGCAAGGTGCCCAAGTGGCTCAAACTGCCAGGTGAGAAAAGGACGTACAATAAACACACTTAAGTTAGTCTAGCTGCTTAAATCCTGTTTATGGTTAAAGAATCTGGGCCAAAGACGATGGTGATTCCCTATGTTCTACCCTATCCTAACACAGTTTCTCTCATTTTCTAAAAGTTAGATTAAGATCCCTGGGTGTTAAGTGCTTTCATCTGTGTTTATTAAACATGCAAAGCTCAGCAACTGTAGGTTTAAATCCATACATACATGCGTACATACATACGTAGGTAGATAGGTAGGTTTGTTTCTGTACCAGAGAGGATTTCTGTCTCTTATTCTTTTTCTCGCCCTAATAAACCTTTAAAATGAGGTGACCAGGAAGTTTCTTGATCAGAGGGCCACAGTGCCTCAGATAGCTTTAGTCCCTCATCTCAGAGTTGGAATGAAACCTATTTGTGTTGTTAACATTATGATTGTTTAGTGGCTTGGATTTTACCATCGTCTGAACGCTCTGAAGGCGTTTATTTCCTAAGGCGTTTAATATAAGCTATCATTTACTGGAGTTTCCTGGGTCTTAATTGCTGAACTACAGTGCAGGTTTTATATAAAGACCAATCAGATTTAGATAAAGGCTTCGATGCTGTACACCGCCAAAAGTATTTTACCCAAATATTTAGATTCATATTATTATATTATATTAATAAACTGCTTTTTTTGTGACAATTTTAACACAAACCTATTAAATACATTATTCAATATGCAATAATTAATATAATAAATAATATAATCAACAGGTCTAAATATATGTAGTATTAATAAAGTATACTTGACTCAAATGAACACTAATGTGTGTATTTATTAGAGAAGCACCGATCCGATACTTGGATCACATATTGGCTCCAATATTGACTACTGTTTTTTTCCGGACTAAAGGCCACTACTTTGTTCTCACACTTTGAACCATGCAGCTCAGGTGATGGGGAAGCCTTTCTGTGGATTTTTCCCAACTGCCAGTTAATTGTTAAAGTTGTTAATAAGTCAAATAAATTACAATTATATTTGTATTGTTACCTTTTTTAACAACGTTTATGTCAAGGCTAAAGCCTCACCCACGTGGCAAGATATGGTGTATTCATTCAACAGTTGAATGGGATCAGCATCAAGTCTTGGGCAATAAGCTCAGCTCGGGTCGAATTTCCGGACTGGATCTAGATAAAAACAATTGGTGTCTCTCTAGTAATTAATACAAATACATATAGTTTATTGTTTTAAATTGCATTCCCATACCCTGATATTATGCAATTCAAACAATAAACTTTGTTGTTTTTTTATAAATACGCTCATTAGTATCAATGTATAGACCTGATGATTATGTTATTTCAAATAAATAAGCTTTATTATACAAATTCATTCAAGTTTATTTAATAGGCCCGTGTTAATATAATCTCAAAAAGTAAATGGGAATTTATTATGAAATATAACTACATGAATCGTATCATTTGTGAGAAATGTTTTTGGTAACAGTTCAGTCTAGTTCAGACTTGTTCGGGGTTTAACTTGTTTTATTTTAATTTTCATTCTTGTTTAATTGTTCAAGCTGCATTAAGTACATACCTCCAAATACTGAAAACAGAAATAAAAACCGCGGTAGATCTGAACGCTCAGATGATCAGGATGGATGTTTGTTATGATGGCTGGGGGTAAATACCACGTCACAGCCTCTGGTCCCTAGGGTCAGAGTGCTTCTCTGCTGTTGTCATGGTAACCATATTGGTGTTTTCTTCCGTGGTATTTGCTCCGGTCTCTCTCCCCTCTGGGTTGTTTGGGTTTTCCTGTGTTTTATTTTCTGGCTGATCTCTGTGTGTGTCCCCCTCTCAATGGAGCTGTGGCTGTTTTCTCTTTCAAGAAGAAAGTTGAAAGAAAAAAATACAGACGGAAGGGCGCTCAACAAGGATTATAGATTCCATGTGTGGACTGGTGCACGGATACACACTCACAGTAGACTCTCCTTACTGCTGTTGTGCTCATTTCTGAGGGTGACAATAGTGACGCTTCAGGAGTGCTGTGCTGCATTCAAAATGGAGACATCCACTTCCTGCCTTTAACTGGCCGTGTGTTCATTTGTTTTTACTTGCATTCCTTCTTCAATTTAATCAGTGTTTACCTGTTGCAAAAAAATTATGTACAGCTCAGAAAAGTCTGGAATTTAACAATTTAGCACTCTAAATGTATTGAAAGACTTCTATTTATTGACTTTATTAACCAACCATCCATGCACCCTCCACACTTGTCAAATTTAGAAGTATATTCTATTGAAATGATAAAGTTTGGTTCAGAGAAGCTTGAAATCCCTAAAATGTATCTCTAGAAAAATAATTATAGATCATATCCATTTTTTGGGCATTTATTGCCACTAGATATTTAATGATCTCTGTTTGCAGGGATAATTAGCCTTGATCATTTTGAAAATAGTGTAAATTTAAAATGATTTCTTTATTTTTCATATGTGTATATCTGATAACAGAAGCCCATAGATATGCAGAGTGGTGATTACTGTGAAGCCTATAGGGCCTAATTAAATTATTCATAATCCATGAAATTTTTTATTTATTTATTTACTTTTCAGCCTCAAACGAAAATAATTCCACATTATTCTGTACTATTTACAAACTGTCAGAGGCATAGAGTTATAAAGAAGTTTAAAGCAAAGAAAAAGTTTCTGATTGTGATTTAAAATCTAGAACATCATGTCCATTAACACACGGATTGGCCTGTCCCTATCTTTTTATTTTATAACAAAAATTTAAGTTTTGCTAATGGAAAATGTCTAGTGTTTGAGTGCTTATTATTTACAAACCTTTATCTATTTACTTTTTGCTTCCCAGGTAAGAAATAGATCCTGTGTTTGTTGAAGAGAGAAACCAGAGCTGTAGCTGGACCTTCGCTGGCCTTCTAGAGGTCCTGATCCACCAGAACGCTTCTGCTCCCGGCTGGTTTTAGTGGAGATTAAAGGCTGAAGATGGTTGCTGTGATTCATTCCAGTCTGTTCTTGTAATAAAGAACGAAGTGTTAAGTGATGGACAGATGATTGAATAAAGATTGCCGACTAAGCATTAGCTGTTGTTTCATTTATTTACATCCTTTTTTCCTCCAACCATCCATCCTTTCCCTTATGTTAGGTCTGTTGATTCATGAGGTCCTCTTTCTTTTCAACCTCTCAGTTTTTGCAGGTTGTGCTTTCAAAGGTCATCTCTATGTAAGTATTTATTGTTAAATCCTTGAATGTCTGCCAAGTCCCATTACATCCTTCCTGCCCTCAGCTGACATAACCCACCCGGGTCCCTTATCTCTAAGTCTATAGAATATTATGCAAGATAGGATTTTGAGAGATCATTATGGTGGGGAAACCGGATTCACCGACCATTTGTCTTCACTCTTTAGGCCCCACCCTCTGTCAACAGGCAGGTGGACAACCAGATGAATGCGCACTTTCATCTGGTTTGGTCTGCCGCGGTTTCCGTAGACTCGTGAACGCGCTTTCAGGAAATCCTATACACTACTGTTTATGCTCTAAAAACATTCTAAATGACTTCGTTTCGAGTAAATTCTGGATGCTACCCACTCAGGACACTTGGAATACATTGGACGAGCAGTATGGAGGAATATTGACACGTTTTTTGTGGACTTTTATGGACCTTTCTGCCTCGGGCACCATAGACCTCCATTATTTGAATGTCAGCAGACAGCAAGAAGCCTGCCAGATCTCCAGATGCATTTGAGATATCAAAAAAGTACTCCAGAGTGTTGTTCAGCATGGGGGTGAGTAGAAAATGAAGGCTAATCATGTTTTGGGTGAACTATTCCTTTAACATCTATTTAAGGTTGTTTTCATCATTTTGTGAGCTGTGCTACATTCTATGAGGCTAAATTAGGTTTAGTTTATCTTCAAGTTAATCTTCATAAGAGACATCCGGTTCGACCAACTTTGGGTTAAAAGCAACTGAAAAGTCAGACTTCATTATATTTGTGTAAGTTTTAATTATTCTAAACAACATTTTCTCTCCAAAGTCTTTAAGCAACATTACTTTCTGTACAATTTGACTTTTCGGGAAAAAATTGTTCCATAAGTTTTGTTGTGTGTGTGCACGGTTGGTTCATGATGATCATGTTGTCTGTGCTGAAGGTTCTGAAATCAACACAGCTCCATCTCCATGATGGTAGATGGAATATCGCCCTCACAGTCAAGCATCTCTCATTTGGTTCAAAAGTTATTTAGGAAATATGGGTTTGACATCTGACCTGACATCTCAAGCTAAAGACATGCTGCCATCTTTTTATTCTCTAACGACAAAGACTTTCTTCCAAACAAACATCCAAACAAGCCTCACGACTTCAGCCTTTTTCTGATCTTATAGTCCTTGCTTTAACAACAGGGTTTGCACTTGACAATATACTCTTTCTTGCTGCAGAATGAGGCCCTGCACAAGAGAAATGATTTATATTCTATTTCAGATTGACGAGCAGCAGCTAAACAGTTTTATCTCCAGCGTTTTAATCCAGCTATCACCTTAATATGTTAAAACACAAGAAAATTAACTATGGTGATGAATAACAGGACATACATATTGAGAAAACGTGAAGCTAAGTCTAAATTGGTGATTTCAAAAATTATCATCATTATAGTTATTGTTTAAAGTTGCCTACAGCTATCAACACCTACAACGCCTGTTTAAAAAAATAACGTATGAGTTACTGCAACTTTTAATTTCCCTAAATGATTAATAGCTGCTATGTAACTTGTATTGCTCCCTTTTTTGTAAATGTTGAAGTCAGCAAATTGGAGACTAAATACTAGCTTATTAGTTTTTTTTATTTTGTTTCAGCATTTTTGTTTAAAACATTACTCTCTGACACCAGCAGGGGGAGACAAAGACCTGAAGATTGAAATCGAAAATAAGTTTGGGAATAAAAATAAACCCCTGTTAATATCGCGTAGTTTGTATTTATCGAGACATTTGCTATGTTAACTTCATGAAATTTGAAAAAGGGGAGGCTTTTCTTAATAATAAACCTTGCTTATGTGCACTTAAAAAATGTTAAAAGTAAAAGAGAGTGTTAACCAGTATTGTATGTTACTTTAATGAAAACAGATCCAACCAAAACATCTGATCTCTTATAATTAGAGGCCCAGGGATTGGGTTTTACCTGAATTGACTGATTTTCTTTGAGTTTTGACCCCTGGACTCTCTTTTGCCAATCTAAACTTGATTTTCAAGGACCATAAAAGGTATAACAAATATTTAAACTAACTTATGTTTTGAATCACCATTTAAATATAACAGACATTTAACCAAAACTATACTGCAGGTTGCTTTTCTGAGAAGATAAACTTTTAAACCTGAGGGGTTGAATGAGTTAAATGTCAATTCAAAGCCTAAGTGCTTAAAGTTGACCTGCATTTTTTTAAATGCAATTTTATTAAATGTTTTTCATTTTGAAAAGTTCACACATTCTCTCCATGTACTCTGTCTTCCTCCCACAGCCCAGAAACATGCAATGTAAAAGAAATATTTAAAACAAACTATAGAATTAACCCAAAAAAGCAAAGGCAACAATTTACATTCAGTTTGGTTAAATAAATATACAACTACTTTGTTAGTAAAGTGCATCTAATTTCAATACCTTGGAAACACCAGGAGAAATTCAGTAAGGTATAACCAAACTTGGAGACCAGCTGTTATCAGAAGTTGAATATTTGGCTCATTTGTCTTTGCTAATTAACTCAAGCATCAGTCTGAGGCTGAAAATCGAAGCCTTCTCACAGATTCTCAGTTGAGTTTTGGATGCACTTTGACTGGACCATTCTAGCACATGAATGTCCAAATATTCCAGACGTCCTGTGAAGGTAAAATTCTATCTCTATCTCAACTCTTTACCTGCCTCTAACAGATTTTTTGGTTTTGTTAGATTTAGCTCCATCTATCTAGCCATCCACTCCCGCCAGCGTGCTGTTACCCGTTGAAGAAAATCACCTCTGCATCTTAATGATGTCACTACCGTGCTTTACTGTGGAAGAATGGTGCGTTCAGGAGGGGGGATGTTGCTTTTCCTCCACATTTGGCATGTATTGCATGTAGACCAACACATTTCCATCTAATCTGAGCAAAGATTCAGAGCACCTTCTTCCATGTTTGCGGTTTCACCCAAATGTTTTATCACTGAATCTGAATGAAATATGTGGAAGTTTGTGCTTATAGTGACAATGTTCCCTGCATGTGATCGGCTAATAACTCAGAGGCTCTGTGATGTGTCTGCATTCCCCAACTCCACACCCAACCACATGACCCTCCACCTCTTCACTCAGTGACAGCCCATCCCCAAATAACTTTCATTTTGCTCTGACTGACCAGTAGCACCCCCCCTCCTACATCAGAGCACAGGCAGGAGAAAGTGTGTGAGAAGAAGTGTGTCTCAGCGAAAGTAAAAAGATGAGAGGTTGGGGTTTTTTTTGTTCACTAAGGTTTACTTTTCTAAGCTGAGCTTCAGGTCTGGATCAATCGCTGATGGGGACCTGTGGAGGAATTTAAAAACGTCATGCTTCCTGTGATTGAGGAGGATCGGTCAGCAGAGAGGTGAGTGTCCCACTGCCGACCCTGATTAGGCTCTGACGGGAGATCTCAGATATGCATCTCGCTTTGGTGTACTCACTGACACACTCTGATTCATCAACACAGAAATAACGCTTTACATCCCAGGTGTTGGAATATTAGAACAAGCTGAAGTTCTGAGATTAAACTGAAAGTGTAAATGTGGACACCCTTAAATTAATACCATGTTGTATGACCTTTAAATCCATGTATCTTCTCGGGTACAGTTCTCCCATCTGCAGCAATCAGTCTCAATAATCTGAAGTTAGGTGCACAATTAGGATTTTTCTTACAACTTTTTCAGCTGAAGCTGCAGATTGTAGAAAAATTACAAAGGATGAGAATGTCATTGTGTGAGTTTGGAGAAGGATTGTTGAAAATCCCCAGCATATACAGTAGCATGGCAGAAAATTGACGTTAAAAACTGGAATAAGAAAGTCTATTTCTTTTTAATGAATGACTATAGAAATTGATTCAAGATGTCTAATAAGCTGCAAGGAACTGTACGTTGCTAGAACTTGTTATATTCTAAATGAAAAGATAGACATTCATATTTCTGGGTGATAGAGGAACATTTATCTCTCTAGAAAAACCCAACACATCCAGCAAAGGATCAAATATCCCCAAACCATGTGGAAGAGAGTGTGATGGCCGGATGAGACCCCATGCCCACCCACAGTAACACATGGGAGTGCCTGCAATGGGCTCCGCAGTTTAATTTTTGGAACCGAGGTTGCTTTATTACAATTTGGCTCAAAGTTAGATTTTTTTAGCTGGAAAGCTGGAGAGAAAAGCAACCAAAATAAAATCCAAGTGAGGTTAGTGGAGAAGAGGAGGTGTCCTCCTTTCAATCTGGGGACCTTTTGCCCAGACAGACTAAACATGCTGGATTCTGATAGACTCACATCAGAAAATGTTTGTTAAATTGAAATAGAAATGTCTTTTTTTATAGTAGCTTAAGATTCATTGTATGTGGACTGTATCAAACAATGTTTTTAATGCTGGTAAAGATTCTCAGTCATCCATATCATAGTCATTCCAGTCATCCAGGCCAACAATTTCCCCTAACGACCCCCTTCAGAGGCATAGGCCAGTATTGGGTATTGCAGGCTACCAAAAAACCCAAACGACTCCCCATTCCAAAGGGATGGACTCATTCTTCTGGTTCAATTTGCATGTTTTCTAAGCAAAAACAAGACTTTGTTTTGGGCTACTCTATAAAGCTTTGAACTCAACGCTAACTCTGACATTTTGAGTTGAGAAAGCTTCCTGAATGGGAAGCGAAACATCTTCAAACTTGGAAATAAAGTCCAGTAGATTGTTTTTAGGAAATATTTTTAATGTTTTGTCAAGATTTGTTTTACTTTCTACAGACCGCATTTATTAGTTTACTGTATTAATGTGTAAATAGATTTTACGTGTTTTTGCTCCTTAGGAGCCTTCTTTCTTCTCCTCTTTAAAAGCACCTTTGATATTCTCAGACATTTAAAAAGACTAAGAGGAAATTTTTTGTATTTGTTTGTTAAACCACCTGACCTCTCAATCATTGAAGCACCGAAAGGTTTCTAAGCTCAAGCGTTTGACCAGTGTTGTGTCAACAAACAGGTTATTTAGCAAGAAACAAATTAGAAATGGTATCTTTGTGCCCTTTAAGAGAAACCTAACCCGAAGAACTCCCACTTATTTCAACGGGTTCATAAAAAACAAGAATAATCCTTTATGCAACTGCTATATTTAAAATCTATCGGCCTTCTAGCTTAAACCCATTCTTTATCAAACTCTTTATAAGAGAGAAAGCATAAAAGTCTGGCAAAGAGGTTTTTATTTTTTTGATTGCAAGAAGTTTTTAACCCAATCCCTCCATTTCTCTGCTTCACAGATGTCCTGAAGAAGAAAAAAGCTGAAATTTAAATCTGTTTCTGGACGTCCATCTTTCCATTGGTTAACTTGCTGTCAGCCATGGACTCCCAGGGGGGTCCGTACCTCAATAAGGGGGCTCTCGTGTCCCCCCTTGGGGCTGCCCGTCTCTCCCAGTTAGCTATGGGCTGTGCTGTGATCGCCATGGTGACCCACAGTGCAGGGTACAGCGGGTCACAGGGCATGTTCTGCATGGGGGCCTGGTGTTGCTGCTTCGCCATGACGGCGGCCGTGTTCTTCCTGGACGCCACTCGTCTCTACAGCTGCCTGCGGGTGTCCTGGGACAACCTGACGGTCACCTGGGCGGCCTGCGCCACGCTCATGTAGGTCACAGAAAACACTCCTCAACCAATCTCTGAGGTTTTACCTCGATACTGATTGAACTTTATCAATACTAAAATACACAGTAAAAATAATCCAGGTTCAATTTGATTTCATCTTTTTATTTCTGTATGATGATACAGACCCTATCATCATCATCATCCTCAAATTTTAGTTCTTAGATATATAACAAATGTAGAAGGATTCATTTTGAAATAAAAAAATGCAATTTCTCTCTTTATTTAGTCTCTAGATCAATTTAATTTTTTTTTTACAGTTTTGTTTGATGGTTTTCTTTGTTTTTTTGTAAAGGAAGCTGATTTCAAATTGTGATTAATAGCATGTGTCATGGATTTCTACATGTTTTATGATGTGTGAGGGGGGAAAAAATGAGAATAAATCCCAGCAAGGTAAATGTTTTTTTACTGATGTGTCGGTAATATTTTAAAATGCTGCTGTAAAAATATAGAACACAGAGTCTGGAACCTTATGTTTTTTTTTAATAAGGCCTAATAGTTTGGTTATCTGAATTTGGCTTTGAAGTGGAAAGCCTGGATCCTTTAGAATCTTTGTTTAGGGTAAATAATACAAAACAGAGAAAAATTATGACAAAGGTATTCTGCATGCCNGACCTAACTAAGCTGGAGAAGACATGCAGAATGATGTGGAAAAATAAACCCTAAAACAGAAGATTTAAGATGAAAAAATACACACTAGTAGGAATCCTTATGGAATTCCTTTTGGAAAAATAAGGGGGGAAAAAAACTCATTTAGTCATTGTTGAGTATTATGAGTGGAAATTTTATTCATAATGGAATAAATCTGTAAAATAATACAAAACAGAGAAAAATTATGACAAAGGTATTCTGCATGCCAGGTCCTACGCTAGCTCTCAGAATATGGTTCTTAACCAAAAAATTATGATTGCTCCCCCTCGGGTCAGCGGTCAGTTACTTTTTCTGCCTCAAGAGAAGTGTTTATCAGTCATAGCATCTCCCTCACAGATAAAGGTCTATCTCTTGATATATAATAGAGATGGAATGAAGCAGAATGATGTGTAGTGGTCCCTATGTCTTCCAGCAGCCCAAGCCTATAGCAGCATAAATAGCTCAGCATAACCTGTGTGTCTCTAACTATGAACTATATCAAGAAGGAAAGTTTAGGAAAAGGCGGTAAGGTGCTGCCACTTGATATCCTACTTCATGAAGAGCTACCTTTACATATAAACGTTGCGAAAACAGTTTGGAAGCATTTCCCTTTCTTTTTCTTGCAAATTAAAAAAATTTACCAATAGGTACCAATAATCTCTTTTCTTTCATCATACTCACATAAATGCTGTTTTCTTCTTTGTTATCAAGAAATGTTGAACCTTTAGTGGTATATTGAATAAAATTATTTGACTGATTTATCCATTCAAAAGCCTAAAAACAGAACTAAAACCATTTTGTTCATATTTAATGGGTTTTATAAAGCTTGACTGGGTACATTTAAAAGACATCAATAAGTACAATAATTAAAACTGTGAAGAAGAAACAATATGGAAACTTACAAGAATATTATGCCTTTAAAAGTTCAGGCATTTTATGTACTATATATTGTTCTTCTATATAATATATTCATTACATCTTTATATATAATATATATAAAGTGTTATACAGAGATGGGAAGTAACGAAGTACAATTACTTCGTTACTGTACTCAAG
>NW_015150763.1:95610-103195 GCF_000732505.1 Cyprinodon variegatus | reverse complement strand
TACTTTTACTCAAGTACGGAAAGTGAGTACTTTTGCCATCTCTGGTGTTATATTATATATAACACTTCTTTTTTTTAATGACACATAAAAATGATAATTGTCTGAAAAGACTCTATACAACATGGTGCATAGGTCTCCACTGTTTTACAGCTGAGTAAGACCTTTTTTCTTTTTTTAATAAAGTGAAATTGTAAGTGAAAGTGTAATGTTGGATCAAATAGATAAAGTTGTCTTTCTGTCTCCTTCTGCAGGTACGTCACAGCCTCTGTGGTTTACCCATTGTTCTTTGTCCGATCTGAGTGCCCGTATGAAGGCTGTGAAGTCAGAGATTTCCGCATTGCCGTCACTGTCTGCTCCATCCTGGGAACTCTGGCCTACGGTGCCGAAGTGGCTCTGTGTCGGGCCAGACCAGGCCAGATTGTGGCGGGCTACATGGCAACCGTCCCTGGCCTTCTTAAAGTCGTCCAGGCCTTTGTTGCCTGCATCATATTTGGAGCTCTTGCCAACGGAAGCCAGTTTTCACGCTATGCTGCCACAATCTACTGCGTGGTAGTCTACGCTTCTTGCTTTGCTCTCACTGCCTTGGTGGTGATAATGACAGTATGTAAACGCACCAAAACTGTGAGGTGCATGCCCTTTGAGCGCTTTGTGGTGGTGTGCACTTTCCTGGAGGTTTTGCTCTACCTAAGTGCTTCAGTGGTGTGGCCGGTTTTCTGCTTTGACACAAAGTACGGGTCTCCATGGAGACCATCATCATGTCCACAGGGCAAGTGTCCTTGGGACAGCAAAGTGGTGGTTGCTGTCTTCTCCTGTGTGAACTTTGGTCTTTATCTGGCAGACCTGCTTTACTCACAGAGGATCCGATTTGGCTCATCACGTGTTCCTGCTCACTCACGGGTGTAGAACCACTTGTTTTAGAACTGTTTGTTTTAGAAAGTTGAGATATCTACACATATGTTAAGGATAACGTACTTAAAGGTGGTACCAACTAAATGAGTTGGATTTAAACATCAATTATATGTTATATATTTAGAGAAAATAAATTAGCATAGTTTTTTTATTGTTAATTTTTTATTTCTTTAGCATGTTCAGCTTGGTCCTTATCAAAGGCAGCATGATGTATTTTGTGTGCTTCAAAAAGTAGGAAAGTGGACAGTCATTTGGGTAAAATAAAGAAAAAGCCTGAACCTTAGAGATGTGTCATCCTTTAGCTGATAATACAAATTGAAAGGTGGTTAGAAATCAAATTGTTGCTACTAACTAAAGGTTCTTTTATTGTTACAACCAATTATTTTGTCTGATAAAACTAAAACTAACTCAGTATATCATGAGCAGAGAAAACCTGGAACTGCTCATGATATATGAGCTATATATATATATATATATATATATATATATATATATATATATATATATATATATATATATATATATATATATAAAGAGTTAGATGAAAGCAGCCAAATGTGGATATATCCTTAAAGGAAAACTCGCCAAAAGCCTGGATTTACTATCACTATACCATCTGACCTAACTAAGCTGGAGAAGACATGCAGAATGATGTGGAAAAATAAACTCTAAAACAGAAGATTTAAGATGAAAAAATACACACTAGTAGGAATGCTTATGGAATTCCTTTTGGAAAAATAAAGGGGGAAAAAACTCATTTAGTCATTGTTGAGTATTATGAGTGGAAATTTGAGGGAAAACAAAAATTTTATTCATAATGGAATAAATCTGTAAAATAATACAAAACAGAAAATATTGGTTCAGATAAACACTCTATTAAACTTCCAACCACCAGCTAGGGTGACAGATCTAAAAAAAAAAACAAATATGTGACAACAAGGATACTCATGAGGGACAATGTGAGACAAATGCAGTTTTTTTCTTCACAAAAAGCTCACTGAGAATCACCTTTCACTGGCTTCACCCAGTTATAAACCATTCAGCCAAGTTTGTTTCTTGTATCTTGTAGGTATGGAAAAAAAAAAAAAAATTAATCTGTAAAATGGACCAAAGCTGCTTTTTTTGTACCTGAATTGGTCAGAATTAACTAGTTTAAGTAAAAAAATATACATATATATTGAAAAAAAGGTAAATTATTTGACTAAAAATTGATACAGATATGAAAAAAAATTTTTTGAGGAATTTTGGTATTTCTACTATTTGATTACAACTAAATGAATATAAAGTAGTTTTTTTAAAGCTGATAATAAGATCATATCTATTTCATGTATAGTGTTTGCTGAAACACAAGGTAAACTCAAATTCAGAGAACTGCTTAGGAATTTTTCCCATCTTAGACACACCCCACATAAGCGACATCCTATCTCTTTAAATAATCCCCTGACCCATTCCTAACCAAAGCTTTCACAGACCTTAAGGTACATAGAGCTAAATGCTCAATGTGCTGCACTATTTCTCAATGGAGTAACACTGAGTACTCTGACTTGTGATTTGAATGTTTAATAAAATAATTGATAGTAATATACGACATAAATTGTACATCTGGTCATGGCATCTGTGCTATTCCTGCCATCTGCAAACCCCACACCCAGCAATTTACAGGCTTCACCACAGCTGCCAAAAATAAACACAACCCATCTGCACTCATTCTGAAGCAGTGACACAGCATTTATAGGACGCCGCTGATGTTAAAGCTTCTCTGAGAGCTGTCCTTTCCTATTTATACCAAATAAATTTACACCAGTTTTAGAGAGAAAAGCCAGTCCCACCATCTTTTTACCTACAGTTTAAACTATCATGTTTAAAGGCAAGATACGATTGTAATTTTACAATGAGAACAAGGTCAGTGTGACTTAGTAATGTTTGCGTATTTACTCTCCAAACAAAAATCCCACATGCACTTTGGCCATTCAAATTTCCTTTATTTAAAATATAAAAAATGCAATTCCTTTGAAAATGCTGGGTCAATACAGAATAGGTGTGCTGCTCTGCTGAAGAAGCTAAACTAAAACAGACACTAGTAGTGGAAAAATATAATAGCAGAAGATCTTTAGAAAAACTCTTGAGAAAATACATTAAAAGAATAAATAAAACAAAACAGAAATATATCCATGTAATTTTAAGTGATGATGGACCAGCATACTAGCGTTAGAGAACAGCACTAGCACATATAGTACAACAGCACACATTGCTATATTAAAGGTATAGTGGAGGATTTTCGCTAAGTTTTGAAAAGACCCACCCTCTCCATTTAAAAAAAAATGCACATGCACAACCCTGTACCCGCTCCCGAGAGGGGATGCTTATTAAACGCGTGAGAGAGCATGCACCAGCCCATTTCTCCACCTGCATGCTCTGTTAACAAGTTGCTGTTTGCATCGCTCATACAAGCTTACTTTCCAAAAGAAGATTCACAATTTTTCTACTATGTCAGGCTCACCACCGTTAAGTGAAATTTGGGATGAGCCCGTTGGACAGCCTTCACCAAAATGATTGACAATTAGGACAACCACTTATTTTGATGATCCACCCAGAAAAAGAACATCCTCCACTAGATCTTTAAAGCATTAAAGAAAATATGAACAAGAAAAAATGCACAAGTGGAAATCTTTGAACATCTGTTTAAAATTTGCTTATTTGTATTGTTTTAGCAGAAAATAGCTAAGTCTGCCACTTTTTTCATTATCATATGTTTAGCATAAGCTAAAGTTCTTAAAAGGACCATGTTAGCAATACAGAGCAATTCATTTCTTTGCTAAATTAGGTAGTATCTTGGAACTGTTTAATATGAGCTGCTGTCCTAATAGCAGCTCTTATGTTTGCAAAAAATACCAATTTTTTTTTTTTTTTTGCTACAGTAGAATTAGGATCATAAGATAATATTACAGGCTTGACTAAAATGCAGCTAAAGAACCATCCATCCATATTCCGTCACGCTTATCCCAAAGAGGGGTCGCAAGGGGTGCTGGTGCCTATCTCCAGCTGTCTACAGGCTTGAGGCGGGGTACACCTATGACAGGACGCCAGACTATCGCACGGCAACACAGAGACTAGCAGGACAAGCAACCATTCACGCAAACACTCACACTTAAGGAGAATTTAGCAGCCATGTCAACAGTCATGTTTTTGGGCTGTGGGAAGAAGCCGGAGCACTTGGAGAGAACCGACGCATGCTCAGGGAGAACATGCAAACTCCATGAAGACCTGGAGCCGGGAATTGAACCCGAAACCTTCTTGCGCAGGGAGTAGGGCTCAAACTCAGAACCTCAGAATCAAAAGCTCTATGCCCTAACCACTAGGACATTGTTCTCCTCTCCTTGTTCAACAGCTCATGCTCAGAATCAAAAAACAAACTAATCTTTTCTCCTTTTTCAGCCCTTCTTTTTGACTTTTGTAATCTCAGTTAATCTTTTGAATCTAATCTAGGATCAGCATTGCTATATCAAATCTGTTGATAATAATGAGAAGCACGTTCAGCCACTTAGTCAGCACTGAATCCAACACCAGCTGGCCGCTTTGTTTAAATCTGATTAAGACTGTAAAGGACGTCACTGTGTGATTCGGAGGTTTGCAACTTCACTCATTCTGCCAATTTTTGAAACAAATCAGTGTGAAAACGAGTGGCTAATATGTACCTAAAGCAATTAGAGAAAAAAATTATTACAGCTTTCACAGAGAGTATCATCAGCACAGAGTCTGTCACTCTTAATTACTCCTTGATCCTCAGCAGACCTCCTGCTTAGCAGCTGCTTCATGTTCACTCATTTTCCTCCCTTCTGGCCCCTGTCTTAAACATAGCAGCAGAGTGACTCGTCAGACAAGGATGAGCTGTGACAGATGTCCATCATAACTGTCCCTTCTCGGTTTAGCTACTGAGGGCCCATGGAACTACCATTGACGGCTGGTTTACGACTAATCCCTGATGTCGTATGTCTCTGAAGCTGTTTCCTCCCTGGAGTTCTTAGCTTTTGTTAGACAAATGTGTGGATTGTTGCTGGCATCTGAATCTTTTATCCAGTGGATGTAGGTTCATAGCAACATCACACACCTGAGTTTCTCTAGCAAGCGACTGTAAAACAGTCAAAATTTCTATTTATCAATAGACTCAAGGTCCATGTGGACATGAAAACAACACAACTAAGAACCACAAAATATAAATTACATCTTTAATGTAATGATGTGTTAAAGGTCTGAGTTAAACAGATCATTCTAGATAGAAAGATAACACATTTTAGAAGGACAGTTTTCATGAGACAATACCTGTATTATAGCCATAACATTTGTGAGTGCACTGAGAGTTAAGTCTTTGTTTATGTCACGAGAGAATCCAGTATTCAGGCAAGACAGACAGTCAGTGGGATTGCTCAAAAAGCGTTTATTTAAAACAGGCGAATTGAAGTAGCTGCAGCTAGGGCATCAGAGGTAGGAAACTTTTGGGAGAAGAAACACAGGTTATTGAAAACGTAAATCTAATCGAGGAAGATTATGAACGTGAGTCACTAACCTGGTTTGCAAGTTCAGTCCGTGCACAGAAAACAAGGTAGGATCCAGCCGATAGGCTGCCAACTAGATGCTGCATGCTCAGCCCAGGGTTTCCCAAATGCTGCAGCCCCGGAGAACATGCAGAAGTCCTAAGACAGGTCAAGGCAAACAGATCAGAACAGGCAGGCTCAGTGGTTGAGAGTCGGCACAGGTCAGGATCAGGATATCTGAAACACTAAAGGAACTCTAAAAACACTCTCACCACTGGCTAGAGAGAACAAGAATAATCTTGCTCTGATGACTGGATATAAGCTGTTAAATAGAGGCAGGAGCAGGTGGATCAGATGAGGAGTGTTGAGAAACCAGGCAGAGTTACACAGGTGAAATAAACGAATAATTAAGCCAGTCATTAGCACCAAGATCGTGACAGCTTATTTTCAAAATTATTAAATCCATACTTATGAAATATGTTACGAAGGTTGTTTTTTTTTTAATAAAACATGTAGTCATAGCATTATATTGTGTTGGTATTAGGAGTCAGTGGTTGTAACTTCATCAGTTTTAAACAATTCACTGTATTCTCTTGCCCAACTAAAACCGGATGATTACAGTGCACATGCTTGATGATTACAGCTTCAATTATTGGTGATAGATGGGCCTGTTTTTCAGTGTTTAGTCCTGTTTTTTTTTTAGATAGGTCCAACATCGTTTTGAGCTGGAAACAGGTTCAGAACTCATCCACTAAACTGTTTTATTTTCCAAATAGAGCCACCTATGAACTACTTTAACATTAAATACAACAGGCTTAAATCAGAAGGCAACCGTCTTTAGTTTTTTTCAAGACGTTTCGACACCTTTCCAGCAGTCATTGTCAATTAATTTGGCTTGCACCAGCGTAATCTGCAGTTGGAGAGCTGATGTAATTAAGCAGTATGGATGTCCATCCTCCTGAGGTACAACGTCTGTGCTCCTTAAATACATCAGCACTCCAACTACAGATTCTGGTGCGAGCCAACAGAATTGACAAAGACGACTGGATGTTTCTGACTGTATGATCTGGTGAACTGTAAAGTGCCTTGAGATGACATATGTTGTGAATTGGTGCTATATAAATAAACTGAATTAAATTGATAGCTCTCGAAACGTCTTTCAAAAAAAACTGAGCGAAAGTCCAGTTGCCTTCGTCGTTTTTTAGCTATGACCCGGATGACTGAGAATTTACAAAGGCTACTTTACTATTACTTTGTATAATTATATACGTTTTTTTTTTTCTTTCATCATCTTGGAAACCAAAAAAAAAATGTTTTAAATTGAAGTATCCTCTACCATAGAAAAGCCAGTGAATATCTTATATAGCTTTTTCTCTGCAGGTCATTTTATCTTCAGACTATTGTTCTTGAAACTGTATACAGCTGTGAGAAATTTTCCAGGTTTGATAAAGGCTGTTGCTTTGCTTAATTGTTTTAATTTATGTCTGTTATTTTCTGTATTATCATTTTAACAAAAAACAAATAAACAACTTGAAAGCATCTCCAGATAATATTTTTTCTCTGTCATCCTCTTGTTGACATCATTTACTGACTAAATCACACCAATTCGAGCCTTAAATCACCTTCAGCAACAGTCTGTCGTGACAATTTCTCTGGATCCCCTGGTTTAATGCCTCCCAGGTCTTGTTTCATTTTTATGAATCTCTCAGGGTTTTATAAAACAAGAGCAAAATCATGTCACGGCTCAGCGCTTCTACAGAGTCTGAGTCAACACAAAAAGGGACAGACGCAGGCAGTGACAAACTTTGTGCGTCAGTAAGAATAAGAGAGAAAGCTACTGGGGTAATTCACAAAGAGCTTCAACCTGTATAAGCTGACTTCAATAGATTTGGTATGGATTTGCACTTTTGATTAATCCAATATCAAAGTGTAAAATTACGTTATTTTTGTATAAAAATGAGTCACCGCAATGGCATTTAGTTGATATTTGGTTTACTCGATTTGTTTAAATGTACAGTATAAAATTCTAGAGATATAAAAAAAGAATGTTTCTGCAGAATTTCTGAATCTTAAATTCCTAAAACCATCCATCCATCCATCCATCCATCCATCCATCCATCCATCCATCCATCCATCCATCCATC
>NW_015150763.1:90580-94310 GCF_000732505.1 Cyprinodon variegatus | reverse complement strand
TTGGGTGGAGGTTGGTTGAGGACCAAAATGCAGAGACAGAAGGAGGCAGAGATGAGTTTTTGCTGATTCAATGAAGGTAAAGTCCAAGAACAAAATAAAGCAAAACCAAAAAACAAGAGACGTCAGGGAAAACACACATGAGGAGCCAAGTAAGCTACAATAAACCAGCAATGAGGAAGTGTAGAGGTGGTGTATATGGGGAACAGAACAAAGAATGGGAAAATGAGCTGATATGGAGCAGGTGTGGATAGAAGTAACTAGAAGGGAGCTAGGGGAAAGGAGACAGGCACAAGGGGGCAGCAGAAAGTAACTCAAAAAATGCAATACAGTTTAAATATAACACAGAATGGAAAATAAACCAACAACCAACAAAACAGAATGACATAGATAACTGAAAACTCAAAGTCCAAAATGGAAGAGCCATAACGATAGCACATCCTCACCACCATAGAGGTCACATTAGCTCAGTAGAGGGCACTATATTGTAGCTCATGTCACATTGGTGAGGGTGTGGCCTTCCCAACTCTGTCTTTTAAAAAATTGCCCTACAAACACTTCTAAAGCAAAGTTTCATATTTGAAATGTTTTAAAAATATGTACTTTCATTATTTGTCAAGATTAAATTAATTCCCAACCTCTATTGTGTAACATTGCTGATAGGCTGCCTTCAATAATCTTTTCCAAGTCTGTGTTCTAATAGTAGGACTATCTATGCAGTGTTTGCCAACCTGCTGTAGCCATGCTGCTACTGTATGTCCTGTGTTGCACTGTCCTGGCTCACACTGTTCAAGCTGACATTGGTCCCTCAAAATAAAGGTTTATTTCTCTACTGTCTTGCTCATTTATTTCTTGCATCTTTGTTAACTTAACTCACTTTATTTTTTGTAGACCATCAGCCATTCGTAATGCCGCCTTATTTGCCTATGGACAAACAACCCCTTTTAGCAGCCACTGTAAAATAAGTGATACATTTCTTTTGAAGTTTTAGTTCATCAACATTTTTATACATATTATAATATCTTGTTTACAAACACTTTTAGAAGAATGCTGTATTTTTATGATAATCTATTGAATATTACTAAGGTTTTCACTCGTGATCAATTAAGTCCTGCTGTTCATTGCTGTAAAATCAAAACAAAATTAGGAAAAAACAAAAAAAAAAGTTGTGCAATATGCTTTTACAATCCCTTCATCTTATTTATATGAAATATTTTATGGGTCTCATGATTAAAACAAACATATATGCATCAATCTTGTCTTGCTTGTTAAACTTGGTAACTATCTTCTGCTACTACCTTCCAGTCCAATAACTAGACTACTGAGCAGTCTATAGATACTTTTTACACAGATTATTTATAAAAAAAAACATATTTTATGTATATCTGACAATGATGCTGAAAAAAAGAGATGTTGCGTAATGACAACTATTTTCATTACAATAAGTTTGTTTTTCTTTTTGTTTATTGTTTAATTTCAGTTTTAGCAAGTATTTTTGTTGTCTCTCCTTGTCTTTTTATTCAGTTTTCAAGCTACTGTTAATTGTACGAAAATGTTTATGCATTTATTTTATATCATTTACTTAGAATTTAGTTTTCTTTTTTTCCATTATTCTCCTCAGCGCTAAAACCAATGAATGATGCAACTGGACGCGGCGAGCGTTAAGTCCCGCCCAAGACGTTACGTATTCCTCGTTTTCATTGGTCGAATCCCTGGAAAGCCTGTCCGTGATTGGTCAGAATCCTTTTCTGTTATGAGAATATAGCACATGGGGGTTGAGTGAAAAAAGGAAGCCACGTTGACACAAGAAGTGTTTTTTTTGTGTGTGTCCTGGGAAATAAAGGTCACGTCGACAACCGTGTGTCACTCTGGACAGTACAGCTGACGCGTCAACGGTAAGGAATCTGCTGGCTTTAAATGTTTAGCAATTTTACCTTTTGAGAACCGGGCTAGCAAGAGACACAGCTAGCATCATTATAGGAAGCAACTCTAGCTCGTTGGTGCGGAGTGCAGGGTTTAAGTGGACCGTTATACAATTTTTTAATTATTTATTTCTTATTTTTTCCTGTCAAAGTTTTTATTTTGGATTAAATGAAAGTTATTTTGTAATCTCATTGGGAAAAAAAACAAAAAAACAGCATGCTTTTGTTGAAGTATAACTAGCTAAATGTTTGCAAGCCAAATCCCTCACTTAAGTTATAATCCGTCTGTAAATTGCCTCACTCATTTTTGTCGTATTTAATCACGATGTCTGCTGTGTTTTTGTTGTTGTTGTTTTTTTTTTAATAAATGTGTATTTATAACATGTATTCTATCCTTCTAGATGTAAATTTGCCCCATGTGTCTGTTTTTATGTGGACAGGTCATACATCATCAGCTAGGATGAGTGTTGGATTCATTGGAGCAGGCCAGCTGGCTCACGCACTTGTGAAAGGTTTCACTGCTGCAGGTGAGGATTTCTGCAACTAGTCACTCATTTAAGGATTTTCTTAATCTTTCAGCTATAATGACACCTGCATCAATTAATAATAATTTTTTCCAGCTCTACCTCTATGAAAAGTGTTTTTATTCATATTGTTGCTTTAGTCATTACCCCAATAGGTGTATGCGGAAGAGGGTGCTATCCTTGTAGAACAGTTTTAAGGTTTATAAAACAAAGAAAAATTTGTTCCATAGTTTATTGTTCTCTTTTAGATTTATTCCGTAAACATAAATCTATAGTTTTGAATCTGAAATGTTCTAAAACATTACTCAATGGAAGCTATACGCTCAAATTGTGTTTTTAAAGGAGCAAATATGCTGTAGAATGTTAAGCCTTCATGGAATCTGATTTAAAGGCACAAACTAAACTGTTCATAATTTATCATTTATGCTACGCCAGCATTCATAACATGTAGGCGGATCACTGTCCCCCAGACATCCTCGGTTATATTTTTTATATTTATATCTTTTAAAAACAAAGCGGCGCATGTTTGACATCATCTGTGCGCGCCGGTTACCGTTCATTCATCCTGTCCGCTGAACTGCTGCTAGTTTTACTCACATGCATGGAAGATGTCTAGTGCTACAACCACAGATGTTCTCGCTCTCCAAATGGAATTGAACGATTCAGATTAGCTAGCCGAACAAATAGATGGGGTAGAGCGTAGCCGCCTGTGGCCCAGGCTGCCTGTTACGACTCCAGTCCGGCGCGCGGATGACGTCATACACTCTCCGAATAAATTATGAATAGTTTAGTTTGTGCCTATAGACAAATCCCTTGTTGACCACTTCATGCCTACCCAGGGTTCCCGCAGATCCTTAAAAAGTCTTAAAATGCATTGAATTCTTCAATAAAAAAATCAAGGCCTTAATTGGTATTAAAATGTCCTAAATCAGTCTTTCATAGGTCTTAAAATTGTTACATCATAAATAGGATTTTATTTTTGTAATGCATATCAATCAATAAAATAATTGACAATATTTTTTATAACATTTACCAAACTGCTCACTGTAAGCATTATTGGTTCCGTCCCAATAGCGGAACAAATAATAAAGATGTTGCAGCCGGACTTTGGGATGATGTGCCAGTAACTTTTTATCTGGACAACATGGAGAAGTTTTAAATTCAACGAAAAATTTACTATCCATCCAAAAGTTTTCTGCGTGGCTAAAACCACAGCCAGGGCATGTAGATGAAGCACCGTGAGAATCAAGGCAGTGGAGACACATGTGCGAAGCATGAAACTCAAAG
>NW_015150763.1:40819-88357 GCF_000732505.1 Cyprinodon variegatus | reverse complement strand
TCAAGTTATGGAGAAGCAGCAGGTATTTCATCGTTCTGTTCCACTCTTGTCTCTGCAACGCCTCCACAGCATCTCTCACATCACCAACAGCGACAGTAGAACCAAATCTCAGGAACTAATGAAAGTAGGGGTTTTGAGAAAGGAACAAAACAAAGTTAGTGAATTCAGTTCAGTGTTTATTGTTAAAAATATATCTGTTGTTTGTTTTTAGCTTTCTTCCTATATGGAAAGTTTTTCAAATTTTGAAACGTATCTACTGGGCCAGAAAGCAATGGTTCATGTTAAAATAAACATTTGGGGTAAATTTGTCGCTACCAGGTTTTTCTTGTGTTTATTGTCAAGTTGGTCTTAAAATTTTAATTTAAGTGGCATTAAAAAGTCTTGAATTTAACTCACCTTATGCTGTAGGAACCCTGCTACCTCTTTCTGCTTGTACCTACCAACAATGCAAACGGTCCACCATTATAATGAAGTTCTCTATCCTTTTGAGTCTCAAGAAAAATGTTGGAAACGGCAATAACATTTCTGGATATTATAGTTGGATTGTATAATTTCAATAGAACTTTTTATTAGGGATGGGCGATATGGACTAAAAAATTTATCACGATAATTTCTAGGTTTTACCACGATAATGATAAGTGACGATAAAAAACAAAACAAAAACACAATATCAGCCTAATGTATCAAACCAATCAAACAAGCCTGAAATATGACAACAAATTTCACATTTATTTAGATGCTACACAGCAAATATAACTTGGCTTATAAAAGTTGCAAAGCAGTGCAACTGTAAATACAACCTGATAAATTGAGAAACAGAACTTAAAAGTATTTCACTGAAAATTAAAACTAATCAGTAATCACCTCCTACTTTAAATAGATGTGTAAATTACCAGTTGCTGGAACATGCCATATATTGGATAAATAAATACCAGTGCAAGTTCCTACATACATTACACTCACTTCACTAAAAATAAAATTCAAATGTTATGTCAACCTCTAACAACCTTTTTTTACTGTTGGGCTACAAAAATGTGCAAATGGCATGATAAATAAAGGGGAAAAAAACAGAAAAATCTAAATACTAAAATAGAAATAAATGATTTCAATGAATTCCAACAAACATGTAAAACCTGAAATACTACTTTGTGCAAGAATGTACAAATAAGACTAGCAGGATCGTCAGCATGCTAAACAATGAAATAAAAATAAATAATTTCAATAAATTTAAAAAGAATATAAAAACTGAAATACCTCTCTGTGCAACCCTCCTTCTCCACAGATTGAAGCGGCAACATATCTTTAGCCAGGCAAAATGCAACGGCCTCTGTTAACTCTTTCCATCGCTTCCTTTGGCTGTCATATGGTGTTAAATGAGTTTTGTTTGAGTGGCAGTCGGTTTCTTAACAAAGGTTTTCGAAGTAGAGTCTTCTGCTGCATCGCTGCGCATCTTCTGACTAGCATCATATTCCGGTTTGTGTTTGTGTTTTAGGTGGTGAAATAAATTGGTAGTGTTGCTGTCCTTTGTCGTCACAGGTTGTCTGCAAACTTAGCATATTACTACTTTCTGCTCCGTATCAGACTTTTTAAATCCAAACCAGTTCCAGATAACGGAGCTGGAGCCTCTTTTAGGAACCAGGTCTTGGGGCGCGTCTCCTCCACCTTCCGCCATGCTTGTTGTTTGCGCATGGCTCGCACGTGAGTTGGACTGCAGGTGTGTCACGCGCAGTATACGTCACCGGTGGGAGTTTATCGTTTTTATTGCGAGATGACAAATTGTTACCATGAGGAATTTCTTTGATGATATATCGCACACGATAACATATCGCCCCTCCCTACTTTTTATTGTAATCAGATTCTGGTCCCTGTTTGGACGGGAGGATAAATTATGGATTATGACCTCAGATCCAACCAGTATTGTTTCTGTTTTTGTGATGTGGGGTTTTTCTTCCACAGTATAGGCCATTATAAAGAGTTTTTTTTTTTTTTTTGATTCAGATTTTCTATTGTCTTTCAACTTGTTTACTTAATTTGCCATTTTCCTTTGCCACTAGAAAACCTTAATTTACCCATTTTAGGGAAATAAAGAGTTGTTGTTGAGTCTATAGATTAATTTATGCTCTTAACACGACTAGAACAAACGTCCAAACACCATCATCTGCATTTCATCAGATTCTGGTGTTTAGCATTTTATTTGATTTTGGTGCATCAAAAGATTGTGGGAAATGCTTGACAGACTGCTTGGATGATGCAAATAAATTTCCCCTTGTTGCCCTCCATCTCCCTAACTTTTTTTTTTTTTCTTAACCATGTCTCCATTATCAGGTGTGATAGCAGCCCACAGGATTACAGCCAGCTCCCCAGACACAGACCTGCCCACAGTGACGGGGCTGAGGGTGAGAAGTTTATACTTAGCAATTCCATGTTTTGAAAAGCAGAACGCAGGTAAAAGTAAAGAAAGTTGTGGACTGTGAAGACCTTCTGCTATATCATCAGAAAATGGGGGTGAATCTGACTACCAGCAACAAAGAAGCGGTTAACAGGAGCGACGTGCTGTTCCTGGCTGTGAAGCCCCACATTATCCCCTTCGTCCTGGATGAGATCGGACCAGACATCGAGGACCGTCATCTCATCGTTTCCTGTGCAGCAGGTGTTACCATCAGCTCCATAGAAAAGGTAAAGCTAGCATTATCCTTATTATCTTAGGTTATTATGTTCAAAAAATTTTTTTATTTTACAAATAATTATCTTTAAAATTAAACCTCTGCCTTCTTTCTGTTGAAAACATCTCTGCTTTCCTTCTTCAATTTTGCAGAAGCTGCTTCAGCACCGTTCAGCTCCTCGAGTCATGAGATGTATGACTAATACTCCGGTGGTGGTGCGGGAGGGAGCGACTGTGTACGCCACTGGAACCCATGCTGAGGTATGTGAGAGCATTTAGGAAACAAGATGAATTTCTCTAATTATTGTAGACAAGTGAAGTTGAACTTTAAAATCCACCGATATTATACATCTGGGGGTATCTCAGGTGGAAGACGGTAAGCTGCTGGAGCAGCTGATGGCCAGCGTTGGGTTCTGCACTGAGGTGGAGGAGGACCTTATCGATGCTGTAACTGGACTGAGTGGCAGTGGACCCGCCTATGTGAGTGAAGTCCCCATTTTTGTATTACTGTGGAAGAATCCACTGTGAGGCCTGGATTGGGGGGGGAATCTTCTTGATTTAAAGATCTGACTTGGATTTACTTCATATCTGTAAGATGCTGTTCTTGAAATTCTCTGGATTATAAAGAGCAGAAAGCTGCTGCCTCTGTTTCCCCGTGATCTAGAATTTGATTTATTGTCATGGAAAGATTACAGTCCTTGGTAAAACTCTTCCATCCTCTCAATGATAAATGAATCATTATCATTGGCATAAAAGGAGTAAACATTCAGTGTAAAAGTCTATTAAGTTTCTTTCAGGTGCCGTCAAGTCTCTAACAGGTTTAAATGTTACTTTGGGTTATGATTATATAACCAACATCTTTTTAATTAAGTGTTGGGTGCATAAGTTTGAATTTATTTGGGATTCATTGTGTTTCACATGGGGCTACAGGCTCAACTACTATATATGTTGGGGAATTGATCTTAGATATGGGCTTAGAGAAATTTTATTGTAATTTTTGTTTACACAGAGTGTGTGCAAAACAAATTTTGATGTAACATTTCGATTTATATAGCTTTTCAACAGTGAATGAGCAGTTTACAATAAAGAAATGAAAATTACCATTTTTAAAGTGCAGCAGTGATCACAAATGTAAACAGTGTAGGAGGAAAGGAAACCACTTAAAAAAATAATAGTGCAAAAGGCATTGCTATGGAAAGGTTCAGTGCAGTGCAAAATTAATATGGTGCAAAATGCAGTAGAAAATTGAGTTTTGTTCTATTGAAAGGCATTGTAAAAAATCAGCCACCTTGGTAGTGCAAATATGACGTTTACAAGTGTGATACAGAGTCGAGATCAGAGATTCAATAGTCTGATGGCAGCGGGGAAAAGCTTTAGCAGAACCTGCTGGTCCTGCAGTGACTGCCGCGAATTCTCTACTTAGGCCTGTCGCGATAATCAATAAATCGATTAATCGCACGATAAATAAAAACTATCCATGTCATTTAATTTATCGGCTATATCGTTTCTGCATGTGTTTTTTTTTTTTTTCTTTCTATTGATGACGCTGGATAAAAAGGCTTAACTCTGGTGCGTTCCACTGACCGCTTCCCTTCCTCGTTTTTTAGGAAGGGAAAAAATGAGGAGAAGTGTACTATCGCATCAGGTAGTCAGCGCGCATCATTTTGTACTTCTGCAGCTTTAGAGCCCCGTGAGGAGTTAGCCAGGTAAAAAAACAAACACATCTTATGTTGGTGGGAAAAGCTAGAAATGGAACTGGTTTCAAAGCCGAACGCAACTGCCGCAGTGTGGGAGTATTTAGGTTTCAAACCAAATGACTGAGGTGAACCGCTGAACCTATACGAGCCAGTATGTTGCGTTTGTCATAAAACAGTTGCAACTAAGAGCGGCAATACAACCAAACCTTCACATGCACCTAAAGCACAACCGCTCAGCAAAGTTTCTCCAGCTGGGGACAAAAAGTACAAGCGGTGGCCTGTCTGCGTCTTCAAGTTTGCGACAGTCCACCGTCACTGAAGCAAGTAATCGCCAGGCAGCATACAAAAAGGACGGCGCAAAGTGGCACGCGCTCACAGACAGCGTAGTTCATTTAATTGCTAAAGAGATGCTCCCATGTAATATTGTTGAAAAGCAGGCATTTTGAAAAATGTTGCAGACATTTGATAGACAGGATGAACTCCTGAGGAAAACATGCATATCACAAACGTTATATGCTGTACATCCAAGGTTTTTATTTCCACTGGTTTTATTTTGTGTAGTTTTTATTCAAGTGTATTTTTTGTTAACAGAGACTGAGAGTCCATTTGTTTTTTATTTCTCCTTTTATTTTGTTAACCAGTTCCAGTGTTAAGTGTTGTCGTTAATAAATTGTGTTTATCTTTGGCTGGAAATCTCATGCATTATTACATCATTTCAATTAAATCAGTGTTAAATGGTCTTCAAACAATATTATCTTTTATCGCAATAACTTTTGAGACAATTAATCGTTCAGCAAAATTTGTTATCGTGACAGGCCTACCTCTACTTCAATTTTATTTTATTCTTTTAATACACATATTTCAGTAGAACGGGCAGGAAATGGGTTTATTTAATCTGATGGGGACAGTTTGGCTGAGATGGTTCAATCCTCATCACTTTTTGAGGGGTGGGATCTCAAACATGTACCAGAACTGGTTTAGGACCTGATGAAGCAGGCTAACCTTCAGCTTGTGGAACAATCCTGGCCTCAAGCCTGTTGAATGTTTGTGGACTGTGTTGAAAAGCCAGGTCTGTGCCAGGAAACTAACCAGTTTAAGTTCTACAGACACAGCCAAGAACGGAGGTCACATATCCTGTGAGAACGACACCAGATGGTGCCTAAAGATCAACATATTCTGAGACGATCACAGATACCCAAAATAAAACAAAATTATTTCTACGACTTTACCCTCAGCAAGTTCACTGCTCCAAAAATGTTCATTTCTCCCTTTAGAGCAAAAAAAATCTTTGTGTTTACCGTAATCAGTGCTAATCCTAGTTTGTTGGGAAGGAAGACAGTAAGGTGATTAGTTTGGTTAGTCTTGATCTGTCTGTGTTTGGTGCGTCAGCATTAGCTGATGGAGTTTTGGTTACAGCAGCTGGTAGCAAAACAAATGAACAAATAGTTAGGAGGCAAGTTTCTACATGGGAAGTCAAAAATAAGTAAATCTCTTTTTATTCCCTTAAAAAAAAAAAAAAAGATATAAGCTGCAGAATCCTGTGTGATGAATAACAAAGTTTCTGCTGCCTGTGACATTTCCTCCCATAAGATGATTCAGAAATGCGTAGTGAGAAGAAAAACAGATGAATAGATTTACTTTTTTTTATACTTCAAGTGTTTGTTAAAAAGCAGGAGGGAGCTCAGCTTTTGGTAATAATTTATTATTACCAAAAGCTGAGTTTTTGCTGCTTCACCTAAAGGAGAACAAATCATGTTTTGTCTGGTTGTTTGTCTTTAGTGAAAGAAACTGCATTTTAGAGGGTAGTGTAAAGAGTAAACCATCTGCACAGATGAGCGTCAGATCTTTGAATGCAGTGTTTGAAGGTGTCCAGTGTTCTCAGTGGTTCTGTGCTTTCTAACCAGGCCTTCACAGCTCTGGACGCTCTGGCGGATGGAGGAGTGAAGATGGGTCTGCCCAGGAGGCTCGCTGTCAGACTTGGAGCTCAGGCTCTCTTGGTGAGTTCTGATGTTTGAGCCTGATGGGTTTCAATGCAGGTTTGTGGAGAATAGCCACATACAACCTGAGTGATGACAGGAAACTTCCCCAGAGATATAATACTTAAGAGAAACTATTGTATAATAGGTTCTGGCTTGGAATTAAAATATTTTTTTTTTCTAGTTTTTGTTTTGAGGGGATTTTGGATATTTTATATTTTTTCACAATGATAAAATGTAGAAACCCTCTTCAGCATGTATTATTCCTTTCCCTGTTTCTCATCAGGGTGCAGCCAAGATGCTGCTGGACTCTGAGCAACACCCTGGCCAGCTGAAGGACAATGTATGCTCACCAGGGGGCGCCACCATCCACGCCCTACACTTCTTGGAAAGCGGAGGCTTCAGAAGCCTCCTGATCAATGCTGTGGAGGCTTCATGTATCAGGACCAGGTAAAGCTTTTTTACTTGAATGCTAATTTAAACTGTTCTGTTACAATGTTCATATCCCTGCTTCATTTGAAAATGACGCATAAACTGCTCCATTTTTCTTGCCCCACAAACTCTGATGTGTTTTAATGGGAGTCTATGTAACAGACTAGTGCATCAGCATACATGTTTTTCAGTAGAACCACCCCAGCCTGTGTGTTGTCTCCTCCATCTTTATGCGTCCTAGACTAACCTGCTTGGTCTAAAAATAAGTCAAACTGGTTTTTATTATAGATTTTTACACATGGATATGCTTTAATCCACTGCCCTGCAACTTTTAGGTATTTCCCTGCTCCGACACAACTGAATGAATCCATTATCTCCCTGGGTACTGATTTGTTTCAGGTTTACTGGAGCAGGGATGCAGTAGATCTCAAGGACTGGGAGTTGGAGACCCTTGCTTTAGACATAGACGAATTTATTTGGTCATTTTTTGTACATACAAGTGCCTTTGAGATGACATGTGTTGTGAATTGGCGCTATACAAATAAACTGAATTGAATTGAGAGTGTAAACAAAAAGAAATTTAGTTTAGAACAGTTCTCTAGACAATTTCATTTTTTTAAAGTGCTACTTTGATAAGGTAAGCAACAGTGATTTAAAAAAAAAAAAAAACAACATTGTGATATTAAGTCACTATATCTAGTAATGGAATGCGCCTCATTGATGTTTGCTTGGCAGCAGTGATGTCAGATGGATCTGGATAGGATCTTAGCATCCTAACCTTAGCATTTAATCTGCTCCCGCTGTATGTAGGGCATTGTATATATGCATATGCATTATATATCAGCATCGACTTCGTTATCTGGCGACGATAGCTAGCTTTTAAGATATCGATGTTGGTGCATTCCCATATCACTGAAACATTAGCCCAGGCCCTTGTGTCAAGTGTATTTGCAGCCTCCTTTTGGTTTTGGTCAGATCCACCCTGCTATCTTTTTAAGAAACTGTAAAATGAACCTAATGGCCTGATTATTATTTTTTTTTTTTTGTTCTTTGCAGGGAGCTGCAGTTCCTCGCGGATCAGGAGCGCATCTCTCCAGCGGCCATTAAGAAAACCACCCTGGACAAAGTGTTGCAGCAGCCCGGAGTCACAGTCAGTGGAGACAGCAGTGGGAACGGCAAGTCGGGCCTCAAGCTGTTCAACAATCGCACGTCTGGCATCAAAAAAAAGAACTGAGATGAAAGAGGGTCCCACAGACAGAGACGGGTTCATGTCTAAACGTGGATTCTCATCTGTCTCAAAAAGCTGTTCAACCATAGAAGTGACAAATGGACTCAGGACTTATGCGAATTTACCAACAAATCAATTTCAAGCGTTATTTATTCCTGTGTTATGTTTGAAAAGATTCATGTCACTCAAGTGTATTCAGTTAGAGCTTCTAACTAGAAGCATCAATGCTTACATGGACAGCAGGTTTGTTGGAAGGAAACAGATGTTACCAGCCATGGTCTAGTCAGCTGTCTGTTTATGCTTCATCATGTATTGAATTTTCTTATCATCACTCCAGGCTTGAAGACTGAACAATTTTGATCCTCTTGGAATATCTGCCAAGGATTTTGTCCCCTGCAACCAAAAACAAACCCTTTCTTTCTGTTATGTATTAATAGTTTTGTCTTTCCATCTCTCTAAAATCTTTTGTTTTTTTACATTTTATCAACATTTGTAATGTAATAATTTGGAAGTGCTACAGTAAGGCTTAAATAAGTTATAAAAAGGCTGAGCACATGTATAGCACATGTACAAGTATTTTCAGCCCAATAGCTTGTTTAATAATGTTTATTATACTTCTTTACACATAAACCTGTTATGTTGCATTTATTTTCAGCATATCGGTAATTAAAATTACATGTGTTTTTGGGGGGTTTCTCGGTAATTTAGTCTTTTTTTTTTTTTTTTTTACTGATTTTATTCTACAATTTAGAATTGTTTGTATCCCATATTTTTCCAGCAAAACCGACCTATGGCCTGATGCTGCCGAAACCGTTTTTGATATCTTACAAATTTACTTAGGACTTAATAAATTCCCCTTTAAACCCTTCATTTTTAATTTCTTTGCAATTTTCCTTCATCTGAGGACCTCGGTTTGGATCAGATAGTTGGACACAACTAAATACCAAAGGGATGATCTCACTAATTATGGGAAGGATGCATCACCTTTAGGCATTGCCTCCCCAGCATCCTCACCCTGAAGCATATTCAGAAATGGATTAAAAACTGTCGACCATCTAGCCAGCTTAAATGACTTCTTATTTTGACTAGTAAAGTTAAATATTCAGCCAGAAATGCCTTAGAAGTTTCAACAGTATCCTTTTACTCAAACATAATTATGTGACAGCTTTTTCTGCTAGTTTTTATACATTTCAATCAATTTGAATCAGTGATCCACTGATCTGAAATTAGCATCTTTATCTGTCCAAATATGGAAGAATAATCTAGATCAGGGCAGATGTAATCAGTCTATATAATAAATGAAGGCTGGGTTAAGAATCTCTTGAACTTCAGCAGAAAAGTTTATACCCAGAGGCAACTTGGGTTTCCTTTGGGTATATGAATATGTTTATTAATTTTAGGGCTGCAGCTAATAACTATTTTGCAAATGTCAAATTTTTTATTTATTTTTTTATTAGTCAGGTCAAAGATTTATTAAATTTTTTTTACAGAATTAAATGAAGTGAATCTTAAACTTTTATACTTGAGTTCTGGATATAGCATAGTGATGGAAGAAAAAGTTTTATCTTAAATGCAAAATGTTTTTTTTTAGTTTTTTTTAAATACAATCTTTGTATAATTATTGCTCTAAGTATGTTGCTCTCTCAGCTAAAGACATGTTTTACAGTCTCTACACTCCAGTTAACGTTTCATCGATTACTAAACTATTACAGATCCTCTAAAACCACCCACTCTTGACCCTCCAAATGATCACTTCCTGTGACTTTTACTGACAGGAAGTCCCTGTTACTTTCAGCGGTATCAAGTAACAAAGTACAAATACTTTGTTACCTTAAGTAGAAATTTTGGCTACCTATACTTTACTGGAGTAATTATTTTTATGAAAACTTTTTACTTTTTTTTATATTATCTCTTTCTACTCCTTACTTTAAAACTCATTAGTTTTGTTTCATTGAAGCTAATTTTTATTATGGCCTGTTGGTATTAAAAATAAAAACCAAAAATAATTTATTTCATCCAGACAATTTCTTTGTGGTTAGACTGGTGCTGCACCAACTTGTTCACCACATACCAAAATAAATAGTTTTTCAAGATGATATAAAGTTAAATTTTACACAGTTACCATTGGTTATAAACTTGAAAAATTTGACTATAAAGAATGTATCATCCAGAGTTGTAGAAAAATGTTCCTTTAATCGGGTCGTGCAGTAACCGACATGATTAAATAGTTGAAGATAATACTATTAACTTTTACAAAAGTGTTTTTAAACGGGTTTTATACTTCTACTTCAGAAATATATATAAATACTTTTGACACCTCTGGTTACTCTTCACCTAAGACTTGGCAGAAATATATTTAGAAGTTTAACAATGTAAGAACAATTTGTGGATTAGAGAAAATTAATGTTAAATTCAACAGGTTGCACCCATTTCTTTTGTACTTTTATCTCACCTTGGAGAACAAAAACTTGAATGCATCATTTTATGTACAAAAAGTAAAACACATGGTCATTTTCACCATTAATCTGTAGGTTTCCAGTCTGACCACCGGATGGCGCTGTTTAATCTACTTGCATCGTATATAAAGGTCTTTGGAGATCAAATCACCGTCATACCACTGCAACTGCCAGTTGAGGGTAACTTTAACTTGACCCTAACCTTGAATTAAATATAGCCTTGCCTCCATAATTATTAGTAAACAGCTCTAACTGCATTGCTGCGACAATATGTCCCCACTCCCACTGGCCACCCCGCTCTCTGTCATGTTTTTATTTTTGCCTCCTGTGGGTCAGCACCCCATGAATTCTTTCCAGTCAAATCCCTCTCCTGCTAAAGTTAGCCTTTGTTAGTGCCTGACATAGAAAAAAGTGAAGGCGTTTTTATTTTTTAAGTCTCTTTAATAGCCCAGAGGTGAGCAGTGATTGGCTGAAAACATAGTCCAGTTTTAGAAGGCCTCAGTCAGCAGACCTCCATGACCACTGAGGGGGTTCTCCTCGGTTACAACAAACACTGGAGGATTTATCTCAGTTTTTTTGTAACTTGCATAAACAAAATCGAACAGGTTGAGTTTATATGTGTGTAGTTTAAAATAAAAATGCCTTTTTTTTTTTTTTTTGTATTGGTATAGCCACTTGGGTGAGTGAGTTCAGCGAGGTCACCACAACCACAGGGTGTAACCTTTCCATGCTCACACCAAGACTCCAGGAGTAAACCCAAAGCACACGTTTCCCTAACTGAACGCTAAGCTTTGCTTTTATTATGTGTAAAATTTAAAAAGTTTTCAGGATGACTTCTTTCTTAATTTAAAGAGAATTACATTTGAGAGAATAATAAAGACTTTTACCAAAGAATATGAAAGCCCAGTAAGGAAAGCATAAATCTGTCTCTCTGCAGTGTGTGGAAGCCTAAAACCTAAATATCATTTTGTTTTTTTTAAGAGTTTGATAATAGAGGACAAAGAGCAGCAATATTCGGGTTTAATAGTAAAGCAGCTACTGCAGACTCTGTAAAGTACTTTTTTTATTTATATATTTGGACCAGTTCCCATGCTCCAGGGATGGATTAACAGCAGTCACTTTGTGCTGGTTTGAGATAGGCTCACGAATGTATTCAGGCAATACAGGTGCATAATGGCGAATGATGAAGAGGAGCGATGGTTTGTGAAGAGCCATGTCCTCATTATAATTGGACAATTTATAGCTGTTGTAGGATTAGTTTATTTCCCCTCTTAGACTCGCACACACACACCAGCGTGTCTTGATTAAATTGGGCCCTGCATGCTCTTGGTGCAATCCGGCTGTTTATTTGTGCATGCAATAGTTTTTCTCTTTCTCTCTCTGCTGCTGAAGCGTCTTGATAATCCCCCCTCTTATTCAACACTCATCCCTGCTACTGTCCGTTAAGATTAGCCTCCGCGGAGAGACTACTATTTGCCTCTTATGATTAGACTTCTGCCACCTTTCGTTGGATGAAGTCATTGTTCTTTCTCCAGAAAGGTGAGGCAGATGCTCTCTGTCACTCATCCAGACACACAGAGAGACGGAGGTGCAGCTGCAGATAATCCTGAGCTGTGGGTTTCTACATTTGTAAGTGTGTGATTGAGCTTGGCATGAGGTTTCTATCCACAGGTAGGCCAGATGCTGCCTGTCATCTCCATTCAATCAATGCAATCAGTGACCTTTTTGCAGCAGCATTGGTTGTTTGCAGGACGCACCAGAAACAAGGGAATGGAAGGATAGGCTTGTTGTTTTTATTACAAACACAGAATCTTCCCCAACATAAAACTAAGAGTAAATAGGTGCTGGTTATTCACTGTGCTGTAAGCAGTGTGTGTGTGTGTGTGTGTGTGTGTGTGTGTGTTAGAGACCTGCGCACTGCATTGATCTTGGAGCTGATACAGTATCAGCTTTGTGCAGCTGTCGGTTGAAACGGTCGCAGGAACAGGAACCTCTGATGGTTACCACACAGTCAGTGAATCTGCATTTTGGGCTTCCCTCTGCTGCCAGCTTGCACAGCACAGACCTTTACCTCCATGCTCAAACTGTATGTGCATGTTTTTGTGCTTTTATTGCCTCTCTTAACTGTTTCATACAGTGCCTTGAAAAAGTATTCACACCCCTAGGGTTGTTTAGATTTACAGTTGCAAACTTGTTTTTTTGTTGTTTTGTTTTTATGATATTTTTATTTTATGGATTAATGCAAAGGGGTATTCAAATTGTGAAGTGGAGGGAAAATGATATAAAAATCTAAAAGGTGTGGCTTTTATTTAATGTAAGCTCATTGAAGCTCCCTTCAGAACTTCAACATCAGATGTCTGCTAGAGCAGAGGTACCCAACCTCTTATGAGGATCCATCCATTATCTGACACGCTTTATCCCGAGTGGGGTCGCGAGGGGTGCTGGTGCCTATCTCCAGCTTGTCTACAGCTGAGAGGCGGGGACCACCCTGGAAAGGTCGCCAGTCCATCGCGGGGCAACACAGAGACATACAGGACAAACAACCATTCACACCTAAGGAGAATTTAGAGAAGCCAATTAAACTAACAGTCATGTTTTTGGACTGTGAGAGGAAGCCGGAGTACCCAGAGAAAACCAACAAATGCTCAGGGAAGTCCACTATAGGCATATATGCGATGAAATATTGCCTTTGGCATTGCAGAGTATTCATTTGTAATGAGATATTAGTTGTTTTCTGGTATTTTTCCAAACCTAAGGAAAGAGACTTGTTTTCACTACACCCTCCGACCACATAGTGAAGCCTGTGTGATGGAAGAGGCAGTATCATGCTGTGGATTTGATTTATCTCCAGCAGAGAACAGAAAGATTTCCAGGGTTTAAAAATAAAAAAGAAAATCTGCAACATATGTTGAGTGAGGTTGGAAGCTTACATTTCAGTGGGAGAGCTGAATAAATTTTATCAAAGCATATTCAAGTGGATAAATGGCCTAGGTGATTCCTAGACCTAAATTTGATTCAGAATCTGTGAAAAAAAAATCAAGCAAAATGTGGTTTAAAAACAAAACAGACTATAAGGGACTGATGGCAAATGCACAATTTCTTTTTATCTTTGCAAGTTATTTAACATTTTTCTTCCACATCAAAACCATGCTATGTGTTGGTCTATAGTGTGAAATCCTAATAAAATGCATTAAAGTTTGAGGTTATAATGTGACAAACTGCAAAAAGGAGGTGTTTACACTTTGGCAAGGTACTAAGAATAACACAACTCTCTATTCATTCATTACAGCATGCAGCTAAATACAGAAGAATAATCACTTTTTATGAAAAACTGCTTCTGAGTAAAGCGCAAAATCATCACTTTTGAAAACTGATTAGATTCTTCTGCATCAAGAAGCAGGCACCTGTTATGAAGACAAGAGTTATTTTATATGAATAATTCAACCAATACTGATGCAGCAGGTTACACCTCCCGTTTCAACAGCCTGCCAGAGATTTACTCCTCAAAGCTTTAACTTGTGTCTAAGTTGTTCATCAGTAAATAAAAAAACAAGCTATTTCTATGTCATTGTCAGGAAATAGGCTCCTAATAATGGCTGAGTGCTTCCTGGGCTTGTACACAGAGTCATTAATTCCTCTGAAATGGAAATGGATAGTGATAGTGCACTTCAGGCCTAATAGGCTGGTTTGGTTGGGATAAATGAGGACTGATGGCGTTTGTTGTGGGATGTGTTTACAGAGCTAACTTCTGACTGTTTGCCGGTTTATGAAATGATAGTAGAGTTGTAATACTTGTAAAACCTTATAGAAACTAATAAGGATAACTAGTGTTTTGTAAAAAAAAAAAAAAAAAAAAAAAGTCTATCAGCAAATAACACTTTTGGATCTAAAGATTTAGGACAAATGAATGGATTTATATTCTTTGGAAATTCAAGAGGGAACTTGTCTGCTTATCATGTCAGATATTAGGGAGCCATCTGGGGAGATGGAGGTCTGGGAGTCGCTGCTGAAACTGCTGTACCCTCTACCCGGTCCAGAAGAAGATGAGTGTGGGTACAAGTTCAAGAAAATGTCAGCCAACTAAAAAGTATGCCGGTCCTTTTGCCTGAATTAGTGCATCTACAAAGCGTGACATGTAGGTGAGTGTAATGGAGACCTTTGCTTTGACAGTGGCTTCAGGTCACCTACATCTTTGGGTCCACTAGAGGTCAGCTCATTTGCTGGTTGATCATCTAGCACCATGATCTCTGAATTAATTAGCTTTTGTTTCCATGGAGAGAAAAGTAGCACAATTCCATAAAGCATTGCTGTCAAGCTTGTCAGGAGAAACAGAGACTCCAGACTAGATCAAACTCGTGAACCAGCACCAGCAAATAACTACCAGAATCATCGCTGGATGTGGACTTCCTCCTAACTGGCATCTGAAAAGGTTATTGTGGACCACTAAATAACAGCACAATCCCTTTTCAGCTTAGCAAAGGTAAGATGATCTTACATCGTCTCTGGATGATGAGTGCTCTAACACACTGAAATAACAGTGTTGTGTAGAGGTCCTTCAATCCCTGATCGAGCTGCACGCCTCATCTAAAGAATCTCCCCAAACTCCTTATTGGGCTCAGAGGTCGGTAGTACATACTTACATTTATTCAGTTATATTTTATCCATCCATCCATCCATCCATCCATTTTCTGACACACTTTATCCCAAGCGGGGTTGCGAGGGCTTCTGGTGCCTATCTCCTGCTGTCTACAGGTGAGAGGCAGGGCAGTTATATTTTTAAGTAAAAAAAAATATATCTTTAGGAGTAATGTCACTGCTGTTTTTACTTTTAAACATGTAAAATTATCATGCAGCATCAATACTCTTATTTGAGTAAAATAATTGACTATTTCCCAGTGTGGGTAACTTCAATGGGAAAAAAAATAAAAAAGAAGCACATTTTAACCTAAAATGAACCGGTTAAGTTTTCACTATAATGGCTATTCCCTTTTGTACACACTTTCTGTTGTTTATCTGCTGAGACATCTATGAAAAGGAGGTAAAGGTAATATACAGTAAAAAAAAAAAAAAAAATACATATATATATATACATCAGATATTTTACCCTGATCCATCATGCATACTTTATATACTTTAAGATTTTTTTATGTTATTTGTTTAAAAACAAAATTGTATTTTATTCTTTAAAACATAAGGAATGTGCACATAAATGCATATTATGATCTGTCCGATTTACGCTATTTTAAATAGCAAAGTTACCCAGTGCTTGCATAACCTTTCTACCAAGTACTTTTTTCTTTATTTAATTGACAGATTTACTGGATGGCTTCTTTTTACTTAATTAGAAATATGTTGAAGTAGTCCTACTTTTAATTGAGTATATTTTGTTGGTACTCAATAGAATTGTCTCAAGCCTACAGTTATTTCTTTTGCCTGCCCTTTTCCTTCCACCAAACTTCCCATTAACATGTTTAGAATTTTCTAGACAGTTTTCCTCAGCAACTTTCTGTTGTGACTGTCAAGTCAGCAGTCTTACCTATGATAGTAATTTTGTATAAAACATTTTTTATTTCTTAAGTAACAGACTTTTAAGGCCAATTTTAGGTTTTAAAGCATCAAGAGTGGAGGAAACCTGTTCCCTTTTAAAATGCATATAGTTAAACTTTTTTTAAATGCATTAGTGTGCATATTAGATTTGTCAAAGCTGCTGTAAAGAACATCATGGATGGTTTATGTCTGTGCTGTCGGATCGAGCCTCTAAGTTTAGAAAGGCGCACAGCTGTCCTGCTCCACGCCGCCTGCTGTTCTGACGCGCTGTAGTAGCGCGCGTGTGTGTGTCTCGTGTCTCTTTAAATGCGGGGTTGCGTAGATCCTTCATGAATGAAACCATGTGATCCAAACATCATTTGACGTCTGGCGCCTCCGACCACAGCCTAAAACAAGCGAGGAAACCGAGGATATATGTAGAGAGAGACCTGCGAGAAGGCGTGAAGCGCTGAGAGGGGAGGAAAGAAAAGCGCTTCTCCCCCAAACTCCCAACTATCCTGCATAATAACAATAAAGCTCCGAAGGCTCCGGTTCTACTTCTGGTGAGTCCGATTTGTCATGAAACAAAAGTGAAATCGCCGAAAAAGAAAAGTGCTGAATGTGGTGGTGTTTTGCTGAGTGTGCGCCGTGGCGGTGTCCCCGCCGCTAAAGGGCAGCCAGCGCCGCGGTAGTGCTGAATCATCACCGCGGAGCCGCTGGATCGCTCCCACCGCATCGCACTACCGAGCAGCCGCTGCTTTCATAATAACACAAACAAAGGGGGCCAGGCTGCCGGCTGGGCTGTCAGCGCTGTGTCGGAATTAGAGGACCGTGAGGAGGAGCGGGGAGGCGGGGGGACGCTGCTCTGCTCTGCCAGGGGATTCCCTTGTTTTGAGGAGCGAGGGGTCGTCAGGAAGCCCGTATGGTGGTATCTACACCTGATAGGTGAGAGGCGGCAGCGCTGGACACTAACTGGACACGCGTGTTCAGGTAGGACGCTCGGTCCCCGCTCGTGGAGCTCGGTTTATTTGCAGCGTGTTCGCTCTTTGTTAGACAGAAACCTGCCGAGGACCAGGGCTGTCATCCCGGAGAGAGGTCCCATCAGCTAGCTTAGACACAGCGACTGTTTTGACATTTGCTTTGTGTCAGGCCTTCAGCCCACGCGCCTGTCAGCGTGGAGGGTTTATTTCCCTTTTTTGTTGTTTTTTATAAATGTGAGGGGGGGCGACGTGTAGTTTTCCTGCTGTGCCGGTGTTGTAGAGCGGCTCTGCTGGCGGCAGAGATGCTGATTCATCACTACGTTGTTGTTTCTCAACGGTTGTTGAGCGAGCGGAGCTGAGGCATGAGGGAGCCATGGCAACACGGCGGCGGCGGCAGCGCGCGGGCGGACAAAGGTCTGGAAGCGAAGCAGGAGCGGCTCAGTTTGTGTTGTGATGAGGGAGCAAAAAATGAGGCTTGTGTGAACTTTTTGTGTCTATTGAGGAATAAAGCGTGTGCTAATGGGGGGAAGTGGAATTTAAAGCGTTCTCATTCATTTGTTCTGCTGGTTCTTTATGCGCAGCAGCACATCTAATGGCTTCATACTGTAAACTATTTCAGGCACCATGTTTTGACCTTTCAGTTGCATTTATTTAAAGTGGCGTAATGTTTGATTGATCAGGCAACACATTTATAAAATAGTTTATTGCACCAGAAACCAAATAAATTAATGAGATGTTTAAAATTTTCTAAATTGAATTTTATAATTTGGTTTTATCCGAGAAAATATTCCTCTTAATCTGGAACACTAATAGACTACAGGATAAAAATGCTTATAACATCTACTGTTGCTTTGAACGCAGTAGCCTGCTGGTGCAACTGGGTAAATTATAAAAAAATGTAAGTTATTTTTATTTATAAATTAAACTTCTCATGTCTTCTTTATTTTATTTTCTACTAATATATAAACAGGTTTTGATTTATTAGTCTTTTGTAATATTATTCATGTTTAATGGGGTTTTATGGATCAGTTATGCAGTTGATTTTTGGCTTTTCCATGTGGTGGTAATTATAGTTTATTATTGGTAAATCTTGAACATTAAAAAATCTGTAATTCAGTTCTATTTCATTTTTCCTTACACTCAACTTTTCATTGATTAATTTTTTATACATTTCTGTACTAAAAATATCTCATTTAATAGTCTACCTCTCATGAAAACTGATATTTTGATTTTTATTGAGTCCTAAGCATTTCATACACATTTTTAGAAATACACTCAAATATATGAGTTTCAGATTTTTTTATGAAACCATAAAAAAATAGACCTTTATTTGTTTTAGACAATTAGAAACGTTTACAACATAGTATTGTTTCTGTTTGTTCCCAGCACATATTTTGAGATTGTCAGTAACACAAAAACCAGCCTTGAATGCTAAACTGCCTCAGGAGTCAAACCTGTTTTTGTTGTTTTGTTTTTTTCCCATTAAATCTGTATGAAACCAACAACAAAAATGTGATAAATGCTGATTACATCTGGATGCAATTGATGTTTTTTTAATAAAAAATACAGTTCCGCTTTGGTCCGGTTTACTAATTTGCTTCTATTTTGTACAAACGCCTTGTCATTTCAGCCCTTCTTAGTTCCACTTTATACATGTAAACAAACCTCAGTCTCAGTCTACTTAAACTAGTCTGATGTAGTTAAATATTTTCAGGAAATATTGAAATACCAAGTAATATAAATGCTCAGCTCTCATAATTTAGAACATTATTTAATTGTGTGTTATTGCCCCAAAATCTTTGTATAATAGTATCTTTATTTTTCTTGTTTGTGCCAATAGTAAAATATGATAGATTCTGAGCTTTGATAAGGACATAACTCAGTAATGTCCTGCTGGTAGATATGTTTTTATTTTTAGTTATGCATTTTCCTCATAGTTACATTTAAGTGGAAAGGCGTCAAGTTCTTAATTATAAAAGTTGGTGTAGGAAATGTCTTCTGTCTGGTTATCCAAAACTGACTTGCAGTTTTTTTTTAGACCATCTGCAACTGACAGCATTAATTTGTCCCCGAAATAAGCAAAAAACACTATCCTGAATAACTAGATTCATAAAATGATGAACAAATAAAACATGCATCAAAAGGGATACTCACTCATAAATGCAATAGATAGCTGTTGGTGATTTGTTTAGTGTAAATACAGATTAGCTGCTCTAGAGGCTGAAACTAACAGCTAAACTGGGAGGAGTCGAGACCAAAGTGAACTTCTGTAGTCTTAAAATAACTCCAATCCCAAAATGTCATAAAAGTATCTGCAAGGCTAATTTACAAACCTTTAAACCTTCTTGTTTATTGCATTTGGGTTTTATTTACCAAAAATTTTACATGTTTCATATAGGAAATGGAGGCTTGAGACTTTGTACGACGATCTTTCTATGTAATGATCTTTTCAAAACACTGGACCTTTAAACTAGTACAGTTACTCTAACAGAAACTCTTCACATTCATCTAATCAAGGAAGATAATTGGTAACGCCCCACCTTCCACTTTTAGTTCTCTTATTAAAAATCATCGGCTTCTACAGAAACTTTTATGGATTTTGAAGTTTGAAAGAATTATTTTTTTTTTTTATAAAATACATCCACTTTGGTCTTTCCTTCTTTCCGACTATCGGAAAGTTTCAGGTCCAACTGATCTACATTTATACAGGATAAAAATGAAAAGAGATATTTATTCAGGTAAGATATGAAAATGGTCAGCATGGCCTTATTTTAATTAAGTCTTAATCCCTCAGACAGTAATGTAAATGTAAATTTTGATGTAACTATTTAACCTTCCACAGTCTCTTAAAAAAGCTTGAACCCCCCCATATATATATATATATATATATATATATATATATATATATAGGCCCAGTAAAACAAACAAAGGCTCAAGTGAGGGATTGACTGTTGTGGCAGTTAATGAACCCATGCAGACCTGTGCTAAAAAAGGAAAGAGGCTCAGTGAACTATAATGCCTTGCAACAGAATATCCTCTGATTGATCTCTTGTGGATTGGCCATTATCTGCTGCCTGGTAGCAGCCTATGAGCGGTGCAACTCTTAAACACTAAAGAGTAATAGGGAAGCTCTGTGGGCACAAGAAAAACAGAAACTTCACCCCCTAATGACTCCATATCAGCAGCTTTAGTTAGAGTCAGCACTCTGCAGAGTGTATCAAAAGTATGTAGTAAGCAAGTTGGCAAGTACTGTAATAGAGGGTCATAATGATGAAACAGTTGTATCAGTATTGGAGGGAAAAGTATCCCCCCCCCCCACCACACTGTCTTCACACACTTTCCTTCATTTCCTTTTTCTTGTTGAATGTACGCACACACACACACACACACACACACACACACACACACACACACACACACACACAACCTAAGGGGCTTAGTTTTTTATACTTGGTATCAGTATTTAATCAGTGCTTGAAGTGCATTTCTCTGTCAAGTACTTTCCCATCCTTCCCTGGTGTTCGCAGTAATTGAACGCTGACCAATGCTTATGTGTGCAACTTTGCTGATGGCGGCGGAGCGGCAAGACGCGTGGAGCAAGGGGGATGAAGGAAGAGGGAGGAAGAATGAGAGATGGGATTTGCGGTAAGATTGAGAACAAGGACCTTTTTGTCTTCAAGGCATTCCCCTGAAAATGCTGAGGCGAAGCAAATGCGCTCTCGCTTGACAGATGGCGTTTTCACTTGTTACTTACCACAGCTAGTTTCTTTAGCTTGTTTTGTGTGTGCACGTGTGTGAGAGAGAGAGGGAGGAGACTAAGATATTAAACACCTACAATCACCTATGATCGGTTGATGTTGGGCTTTCTAGCGGCAAAGTCTAAACAACATGTCAGTTTGAGTTCCTTTTTTTGTTTTTGCAAAGGGAAGTGATTTTACTAGCAGCTGGTCTGAACATTAAACACTTCTTTCATTTCCACCCCTTTCACCACGTCAAACCTGAGTTGCCGCCTTCCAGGACAAAGTCCAAAGCCTTGGTTTAACGTCTCACTGTTTCACCACAACAGAGGAGCTGGTGCGACTAAGCAAAGAAGTGCCTCAATACTTTGTGTCTGCAGGGATGAAACTGATAAAACACTCCGCAAAAAAAAAAAAAAAAAGATGGTGCAAACAGCTGAGAGGTGTTTGTTGTGTGAAAGCATGAAGAGATCTGGTCAGATTTACTGTATGTCTAGAAATGGTTAAAGCCATCCTAGTCCCAGTTCGGATGTGTCCTGACCTATAGCTGTTTAACTTAAGCCTAAGCAGTGTCATAGTTAAGTAAACTTCTAAAACCTTTTTTATGCACAACCTTCATTGGCAGATGTATAAGAAGTATTTAAACAATTCCATCATGATAGAATGATCACAGGCTGAAAAAAAATATAATGTTTAATTTTAGTACATTTTTTGTTAGTTTTTAATTTTCATCTTCTCTCTCTTTTTAGAGTAGGACAACACTTATTAGTCTTCCTCTGTACTTTTTTTTATATAGTTGAAGTTATGAGTCCTTTATTCAGCTCACCCCAAAGACCTCTTTTTTCCAACAAGCTTTAGGGCAGAGATTTTCAATTTTCCTGTATTGAACAAAATTATCATTTAAAATCACCTGGTATTATAATAAGTTAATCCCAATTCACAGTTTCTTAAGCCTTTAAAAGAGAAACAGTCCCACAGCATTACAGATCCCCCACCGTACCTAACATTAGTTATACATTGGCTCAACAGTAGTTGTAGTGCTTGTTCAGCCTTGGGCAACAGGTGAACTAATGTTGGAGAACTCTGCATATTTAGGACAGAAAATACAGTTTTTCGCTGACATTCCCTCTAGAAATAGTGTTTGATGGTTTTTATGGAGACTTGGTAAACTTGAAACATTTCAAGACCTCCTAACCATCGTCTGTCACTGTTAGTGGTGGCAAGATAAAAATGGATTCTGGCCAAAATAAGTTTAATCCTGTGTTACTTTGGATTATTCCCCCAGAAAAAAAAAAAAAAAAAAAAAAGCTTAAAGTTTACTGATTAGAGGTACATTCAGATGCCTCAGTTTCATTTAGTTAAAATAGATAATTCTAGAGCTTAAGTTTTCCTTTAAAAGTGACCAGTCTTTCTTCTCATTGATGATTTAAAGTCAAAATAATGTTTTGATTTTTTTGTTATGATATATATTTTAATCGTATTTTAAATCGGTCACCTCCTCCTTTATTGGACAGTTCGTGTACAAGAAAGAATAGCTTCTATGGGTGGTACATCACAGCTTTTTGTCTCTGAATTTGTACGTATTTGACTCTGTTGGGTCTGATGAAGAGCTAATTATTGATGTTCAGCTTGGTCTCCTCAGCCCCACTCCCTCCTCGGTTCTGAGACGGCATTAAAGCAAACTTCACAGAGACAGCCCTTGCACACCTAAAGCCCGGATTGCGAAAGATTGCACAGGTGTTTGCGATGTTCTGTCCAGCTCCTCTTTGTGTGTGTGTGCGTGCGCACGCTTTTAAAGATGTGAAACTTTGCAAGTATCGTCTGCGTGTTTATGATCTTTTTTACACCAAGGATTCCTTTTAGAAAAGTCCAGTTATGCTTGCAAATTTCAGAAAGTATTAAAATGAGAGATGGAAACATGGGAATAAAAGACAAATTTAGTGGAGAGAGAGAGAGGGGGGGGGAAGGAAGTAGTGGGGTAGATCAATATTTGAGTGTGTTTTTTTTTCTTCTTCTTCTTCTTCTCCACAGTAATGATGAAATATGGTGTAAGCAGATCTGGTGCATAATCATTGCTGTGCTCCAATGTCTCCCCCCCCACTTTATCTGCTTCTGCATTAGTGCGCTGCTTTATCTAAATAGTTTATATCCAAACTCCACAATTGCTATGACCTTTCATTAACATAACCAGCATGAAATTTAAGAGGCATCAGAAGGATTATCAGATAGAGACAAGTTTATGGTTCAGTTTAAGTTGTGTTCACACTCTCATTTAGTTATTCAGATCAGTCTCCTTGAACAAATTCCACAGGTTTCCCCCTGAAGAAACAGCATCCTTTTTCACTTTTTGAGAATTTCTTATCTGAAGGAGACCTCCCTCCTCACAGTGACACTACTGTGGCGTCAAGGTCCCAACAGTAGGGCCCCGCTTCGAAGACCTTAGCAACAGGAATACCCGCACTACCGGTTGTCTACCAGTTGCATCATCTTAATGCGCCAACTTGCCGCAGTTTTTAACTGCAGTGTGACGAATCCCTGATTGTGGTATAAAACTGTGAAAAGAATAAAAATGGAGGAGAGAAACGACAACACAGCGCTCAGTGGATCGATGCCATGGGGTAAAAAGAGCAGGAACTAAGTCATGTCTCTGCCTCAGGATGTGGCGGCAGCTTGCAGCCGTCACCTGTGACATTCAAATATTTCCATGCAGAGGGAACTCTCCTTAGATCATTATTACTCTGTTCTTTCCAAATCGTTTTGAACAAAAGTGTTCAAAGCAAAGTGTTCGAAGACAAAAAAAATAAAAATTAATCTTACTCAAGATTAAGCAGAAAACCTAATCTTACTCAAAACTAAAAGATCTATGAAGCATTAAGGTAATTTCACATGACAAGATTTCTCAAATTAATATTATATGGTAGAGTTAGACACTTTAAATAACAAGTTAAGTTTAAAAAAAAAGATAACTTACACTTCTTGGTAAAACAACCAAATAATTTGCAGTAAATGAACTGACTATGTGTAATAAAATCAAACTTAAGGTCAAGAAGCTGAACATTTTTGTACTGCTTCTTTGTTTATCGCTTTAAATTAAGCTCTAATAGGCGTTTTGTTTTTAATGTTTGTGTCTGTTTAGCTCTTTTTTTGAAACAAGTGATCTTTATACATCTGCAGGGATGTTTCATTTTTAGCACTGAAACCATTAATCATGATTAATCAATTATTGAAATAATAGTCAACTGATTTAGTAATGAATTAATCATTAACTGGAGTAAAGAGACTCTAAAATGTGCCTTTAGCTGACAGATTAAGCAAAAAATTAGATTAAGCACTTAAAGTAGTAATTACCGTATATCAAAATTGTAAAAAAAAAAAAAAAAAAAAAAAACTAAGTAAAATATTTGTTTCACCCGGTTTAATTTCGTAAAATGTCTTCTTAAAGGAACATTTTGCTATACGATTATTAATCATTTAATCTAAAAAATAATAGACAGATTAATCGATTTGCAAAATTATTGTTAGTTGCAGCCATAGTTTCAATACTTTGCCTCAATTCAGACAATTTCAACCAGACGATTTGGAGAGGAGCCGTTTACCTTTATGAACGTAACTGTAAGTTGTTTGACTTTTTAAATGGAAATGTAACTTTGGGAAGAGTTGGGGTAATAGCAAAGGACTACTAGTATTTGGGAGAAAAAAAACTATTATTAAAAAATGTTTTTAAATATTATAATTAGATGAGGATTTGCTTTCTTAATGTTTTTGCAGATTCCTAACAGGTATAAAATGTGATTTTATAATTTTCCAGCTTTGTCTAAGCAAGAAAAGGGAAACCTGGAGTCAAACAAATAATTTAGCTCCAAACTTGCAGTTTTTATTTCCAGTATCAAAATGATAACCATATGATCTAGAAATAAAGTAAATCTAGTCTTATTTCCTAATTTAATTTGAAAAGCACACAAGCAGTGAAACAGACGTTAACTAAAAGATGCAGTGCTGTGTGGCCAGTTTCTCTTTAAGATATAAAAACAACATCAGAACATTTGGAATCATTAATCATTTCTATCAGGGTCAGAGGTCACACCAACGTGTGTCAAAGCAGTTGCCTTAACAGACCGTTTTACTCCACCACCTCCACTACACAGAAAAATGCAACCTTTTCTCTTTCTTTCCCACAGTAACAACTTTCACCACACACAGAGATGCTTTCGATATGAGCGGGTAGTCCTTATATATGGTGCTTTCACTTAGCGTATCAGATAAGATCAAACTGATTCATTTCTTACAGATCAAGCTAGAGCTGCACAATATGTTGTACATTTATTACCATTCTGCAAGTTTGTGAAAAATGTTATTGTTGCAAGATGCAGCTTGCTGATTTTATGTTTACTATAGTAATTACTGCTGTAGTTCTTTTATTGCTATTAATTCAGTGAGAATGACATTAATGCTGTAAAATTAATTTGTTAGATTATCGCTAATCTCATGATTATCTTCACCAACAAACCTAAAGGAAAAACCCACCAATTCTGATAACAAGCTGATTTATTCAGCGCGTGCTTTCAGCTAACCACGGTGCCAAATCTGAAGCTGATGGGTACATTGTATGTCCTTTCATCAGTTGTTGCATGAAAGGTTAGGCTGGCGGTGAACTCCTTTATAAAGAAAAAGAGGTGGCATAGCTGCAGCAGTATGTGTGCATGCCTCTCATGCCGTTCAGAGTTACCGACAGCCGATGGAAAACCTCAAAATGGGTATCAGGAACGTCCCAGAGCTGAAGGTCAGTGCTCCCTGTGGCTCCAGACACGCCTCCTCTGTATGTTTGCCGAAACATTTCTCATTCATGTGCCTGATAAAGTATTTCCACAGAGAAAAAGGATGCTAACGCTGCTGTTAATGCCCCAACTCTCTCTTTTTTTTTTTCTTCACAAACTGGATTTGCTGACCAGGAAGTACCATAGCAATACAGCATAGAGAGGAGATAAACTGACTGCACTGTCTTTACTTTCAGCTCTGTTTGTTTTTCAAATACACACAAAAGGAGGGAAGAAACTGAACCAGCAGCACGTACAATTCTTCTCTATTCAACAAAAGAAAAAGGAGAAAGTGCTTTTGAAAAAAAAAGAGAGCCAGAGCTCAATTGCCTGACAGTGCAGTTTTTTTTTTGCTTGTGTTGGGAAATTTGTCATCACACTCCGACTTACTACCTGGAATGGGAAAAACGTGTTGACGCCAGGAGTTTTTCTTGCCTTTAATAACACACTTGTTTGACAAACACACACACAGACTAAGCTGTTTTTAACTTGCAGAAAAAAGTGTGAAGATTGTTGTTCCTGTGTTGTTTTTTTCTCTCCCTCTCATTCCCTTTGTTTTTTTCTTCTCTGACTGTTATCATGCTTATTTCACGCTCTGCATGCCTCCCTGTTAATGGCTTCCCTGTTTTGCACACACCCAGAGCTCTAACTGGTGTCCTTTTCCCTTTCAGTCAGTCCTCCTCAGCTTGCCAAGGTCGCTCTCTCCATGGTCCTGCATCTCCACCCTAAGCGTCTTCTCTATTCACAGGTTGCCCTTATCTCAGATCTGACTCCTAATTCTCAATTAGCCTCTACACAGTATCTCTTGTTAATTATTTACCAACTCTGTCAACACCTCTCGGTCAGCTTTAGATCAGTGAGCTTGAGCGCTGCTTTGTTTTGCTCTGTTTTTTCTTTTCAGATAGAAGCAAAGTGAAGCCAGCAGGTTTGTTTCTGTAGAGCTTTGAGGTTTTAAACTCATACTTTCCACATTTTGCTGGTTCTGTCTCTCCAACCCCTGTCTCCTTCTGTGTCCTGCTGCGTGTCTCCGCCGCCTCACTCTGATGCCATCCTTTGTGACTTCAGTTATTGCTCAGAGGGTTGCCTGAGGGAGACGGCGCAGTTAAAGCAGCTGTTATGGCAGGATAATTCAATAAACGCTGCATCTCAAACGACTTGTGACTCTCACGATCTGTTCTTGATGATCCCCTGAACCATTTGTTGTTTATGTGCAAGCACCCCCTCACTCCCTCCTGTTTGGCTTTTGCAGCATCTAATCTGGCTGTTTATTCCCCCCCTCCCCACCCTCGGCTGAGTGACAAGCTAAATCGAAAGTCTCTTTCTAAGAAATTCTTCTGTGTGTGGCAGTAGTGACCAGAGCAGAAGGTTCTCTAAAACAAGATTAATTAGGTTTCCGTCTCAAGCCAGCAACACACACACATATGCACACACACACATACTCAGAGTTCATTATCCTGTTAGTCTGCTCTACATGAGGAGAAAGGAGTCATGTGCTCTTCCCTCTGCTCCTTAATCTTTCCTTATACACTTTATATTCACCACTCTGACCTCCTGCCACACCTTCACTCTTGTTTCCATTTCAACTTGTTTTTTAAGGTGTCAAAATCAGAGATGCGCCGATTAAAATGATGTAGCCAGTTTAAGCTTTGACCTGCCCCCTATCAATTATAGCCAGTTACGATTTAACCGTAAGAATCTTAACATTAAACCTGCAGGAATTTATAAATATTGTATTGACCTTTTTCTATGTTTTTCTAATAGGAGCATTGGGGTTGAAGTCAGCCCAGTGCTGATACATCTCCAAATAGCCATGCTGGTCACAGCTCCTCATTGCCTCATGTAGGGGCGAAGCTCATTTGGTTTTTCCAGGATGTGATATAGTAAGACAAAATTAGTTTATCATCATTTACACCCTAGTGGAGGAGTTTAAGCATCTTGGGATCTTGTTCAGGACCCCAAGATGCCCATGAAAGATGGAATGGGAGATCGACAGGCAGATTGGTGTGGCATCTGCTGTGAAACAGGCGGTATACTGCTCCATTGTTGTGAAGAGAGAGCCCAGCCTAAAGGCAAAGCTTTCTATTTACCGGTCGATCTACGTTCCTACCCTCATCTATGGTCATGAGCTTTGGGTCATGATCGAAAGAACGAGATCCTGCATACAAGTGGCTGAAATGAGTTTCCTCTGTAGTACGTCTGGGCTCTTTCTTAGAGATAGGGTGAGGAGCGCGGTCATCTGGGGAGGACTCAGAGTAGAACAGCTGCTCCTCCATGTTGAGAGGAGCTAGTTGAGGTGGCTCGGGCATCTGGTTAGGATGCCTCCCTGGTGAAGTGTTCCAGGCACGTCCTACCAAGAGGAGACCAAGAGGGAGACCCAGGACACGCTGGAGAGACTATGTTTCTCGGCTGGCCTGGAAACACCTTGGGATTCCCCTGGAAGAACTTACCCAAGTGGCTGGGGAGAGGGATGTCTGGGCCTCCCTACTGAAGCTGCTACCCCTGTGATCAGACGCCAGATAAACGGAAGAAGATGGATGGATGGATGGATGGATGGATGGATGGATGGATGGATGGATAATTTACCCTTGTCTTTGTCATTAACACTCCTTAGATGGTAAATTATCCACTGCCAGAAACGAATACTCAACTTTAGCCTGTGCTCGTTTTTTTTGTACCGGTAGTACAGATGCTTCCCAATAGAACCAAACTAATAAGATGTCTCCAGAGGCCAACTGTGTGTCTGCCCTTTAGTTTTCAAGCGGTAACAGCGATGTTCTTCATCGACCCCGGTAAGATCTAGTCCATTTGTTTGACAGAGCAATGCCAGCTGCGACCTAACAGGTGTAAATATATCACTTACTTTATTTGTAAAGTGTAAAGAACCAAAGGCAATACGGAAAAAGGCTTATCTTTGCTGATTGTTGAGCTGTTATGTGAAAGAGGCTACTGAAAAAATTTGATTGGGAATTGTGATCTCGGTTCTTAACATCTAATGTTGGCGACTAGCACAGTTAGCATTGCCTGCATCACTAAAATGGAACCCTCTTTGTGTATGTCTTTGAGAATGTGGATCCCTACCCATAATAAGCTGGATATCTTCTATATGTATGATATAGAGAGTCTGATCTCTTCAATCATCTGCTGGGGTAACTGCATCAGAGCTAATGTCTTCAAAAAGCTAAACAAGCTGATAAAGAAGGCTGACTCTGTTCCAGAAACTCCTCTAGAACCTCTGGAGAGGATTTCATAAAGAAGAATCCTTCATAAAATGAAAGATATTATGGACAACAGTGAGCATCAGCGAGTGTCCCTTTAATCAAAGGCCCCGTCAGATCTGGTGCAAATCAGACCACCATAGCCAATAATATTCACAACAACTTGCTGGATTAAAAAAAAAAAGAAAAAAAGTTTTTTAAAAATTTAATTTCTGTTTGGTTTAAATAGAGCGTTTTAAATTTAATAGGCTGGTTTAGAGCTAAAAAATGTAAAGGAAAGCGTTTGTTTCAGTTGGTCAAGCCTTTCTGTTATCTGCTGAAAGTCCTGCTCTCTCTGTTTCTCTTGCCGGCTGATTGCACAGATATTGCACTACATGACTTAAGAACACAGTATCCCATTAAATGGCATCTTACATGTTTTTTTTTTAACTTCCTTTTTAAACGCTTTATACAGACTATTAATAGCTAACTGTCTCAATCAATGTTTACAACCAGCCCTGCACATGTGGTCTGGTTCTAATGCTACTTGTCAACTTCCCAGTGAATCTCATGTTGATATGAAGCTGTCTCTGCTGGTTACACTGGAGGTGCAGATGATCTGATGATCAGAACATTTCTGATTTGAGGTTTCCGTCGTGATCCCTGCTGAGTTTGTTTTTTTCTTTTTTAATATCACAGAACCAGTCCCCCCCTCCATCCCTCCCTCCTCTGCCTCCCCACACTCAACAGCTAAGCTCTTACAAATGTGTTGAGGATGCATTTTCGCCCAAACGCTTTCCCACCGCTTTCTTTACCCTCCCCGTCGTCCCACTCCTCTCCACCTCTGTCCTCCTCCCTGTTCACTCTTCTGTCTTTTTCCTCTCTTCTTCTCCCTTGTCACTTACCCCCACCCCCCACCACTCCACCCCTTCCCTCCATACTCAGCATTTTTCCCCAACTGTGGGTGTGATGTCTCTGTGTAACGCTAATCAGCTCTGGAGACGTCAGCATTCTTTCAGCTCTCTACCAACAGCACCCCCTCTTCCCCATCTTTTCTATCCCCCCCCCATCCTCATCTGTCCCCTCTGGATGTCTTTCTGGTTTTTCGACAATTTTTTTTCTCTCACTTTTCAGCTCTTTCTTTTCTAGTCTATAAGGCCTATTTTGTTCAGCTCTTAACACTTTTCACCTTTTCACCCATCCAACCCTCTGTGTCCCATGCCCAGGGTGTGTGTGGGTGTGTGTTTGTGTGTGCATGTGTCGTCTCTCCACTGTAACAGTAAGCAGCTCTACTCTTGAGTTGTCAGCGTTCTTTAAGTTGCTCCATAAAAATACAGCCTGCCACAGCAAAAAAAGCTGTCTGTTGTAGCAACAGCAGCAGTGGCATTGACCGCCCTGCAACCATCACCCCACAACCATTATGGGAAGGACACCCCTGGTCTGTGTGTGTGTGTGTGTGTGTGTGTGTGTCTGAGAGACTGTGTGCACTCCTAAAATGAATGGCATTGCCTTTACACTGCAGATAATCCTTAACCTGGTCTGCTTACATGTGGTCTAATAGCCCTAAACTCTCCTACGCTCAGTGCTTGTTTTCAACCCATTAATCAACTGTAGCTGTAGATGAAGATCACTTGCACATTTTTTAGCAATTAAAATGTGCTCAACATTGTGAATCTGAACATGTTTTTTTGCCTCAGTACTTTTATTTTTAGAACCACTACAATACTGTTGTATTGTTTCCCTGATAATACATCAGGCAGTTCATAACTGCAGAAAAGCCCATATTTAATTTAGATGAAAGTTATTATGATGCTGAAGCATGCAGTAAAAGTTGTGAGCTTTTTCTTTAATAATAGCATTACTGTTGCATACCACAGGTTTTTTTTTTTTGCTTTCCATGCATACTATGATGCATAATCAGTAATCATTAAATCTCTACTTACTGAGAACTTCTAGTCAGCAGCAGCAGGGATTAGATATTTTCTAATTATGTAAGTCTTTTTATTTTATTTTATGCAATTTCTTTTTATTAGTGTGTTCAAGAAACAATACATTTGTCAGCAGGATTTTTTATAAACGGGTTGTAATGGTATTGGTTATCTAAATTCATTTTACAGAGCAAAACTGCTGATCTGATTTTATAAACCTCATTTCAATTGAATTCATTAAGTTGGTGGCATTTTCACATAGCAGAAATAATAAATAAAAGAATTATAGATAATTTGGATAACTGGGTTCATCCTAACTGTGTTATCGCTTACTAATAAATAACCAAAATCTTTAAGTGGGTTTTAAGATATAATGAAATAAAGGAGAACATCAGTCTAAGGATCAATCATATGAAGCTGAAATCCGATACCTAAACTCTTCCTATTCAAATTTTGAATTTAGTTAATTACAGGATCTGTAATGAGTGAATTGCATCACAATCGAAAAACACATCGACAAAATAAAGCACCTTTAAAATTTAAATAATTTTTGGCTTCTCAATTATTGGACAATTAATCATATGAGCACAGCAATACATATATTTATTGTGTTTAATTGATTTATGTTATTCAACTTTCAGATTGGTTGAAAGTAATCATTAATCATTTAGCTTTTTTTCTTTTTTTAGACGCCTGATTGTTTTATGCAACTTCTTCCAAAAATTTACACTAGCACAATTTCTTCCTCTAAATATGGCATGAAATATTTATATAGCAACATGTATACAATATTATTATTAAGAGTTTTATATTTGCTGTAATCAGAAGATAAAGTTTCATATCGAATACTGGCACAAATATTAAAATTCAGCTCTGCTTAAATATTGCTACTCACTGTGCAGCATTTTGTAGAATTCAAACATTTAGGCCACTGTTGTCTCTAATAAAGCCAGTAACTCACAGAAATGGTCCATGTTCCTCGTCCAAGCTCTTTCTTAACTGCCAGCACTATTCGGATAGCTTTTTATTATGGAGACCATGGAAGCATTTCTGCAATAGCTTATATGTCCATACCAATTTGAGGTTTTTGGAGGTTTTGAGGTTTTTGTGCCATTTTTTTAGGCCTAAATACCACAAGTGGACCAACACCTGTAATGCTGCTTGTGCGTAAGATTTATAGCTGTAAAAGAACAGCGAGTTCCCATTAGGGGATTTAGTATGTGTATAAGAAAATAGCATTAGTTGCCATCATTGTTTAACACATTCAGACAACCATTCATGCACACACTCACACCTAAGGACAATTTAGAGAAGCCAATTAACCTAACAGTCATGTTTTTGGATTGTGGGAGGAAGCCGGAGTACCCGGAGAGAACCCACGCATGCTCAGGGAGAACATGCAAACTCCATGCAGAAAGACCCCAGGCCAGGAATCGAACCCAGAACCTTCTTGCTGCAAGGCAGCAGTGCTACCCACTGTGCCACTGAGCAGCCCCCGGCATTTAAAATGCTTAATTTAAAAACAAACATTTATAAAAGCAATTTCATCATATATGTTATGTCAGATATAACTGGTTTTGCGTGTTTGCGCGAAACTGCTTCCTGTTGATCGTAAAGTATGTTCGGAAAAGGAGCTCGAGCCAAAGAAAAAGCTAGAGAATGGGAAAATTCTAATTTCAGCAAAAGTGGCTGGAAAACAGGGAATTCAGGACATGGCTGCAGCCTGTCGACGGCAAAGATGGCGAAGGATTTTGCCATGTCATTATATATATATATATATATATATATATATATATATATATATATATATATATACATATATATATATATGTGTGTGTATATATGTGTGTGTATGCCGACTGAGGTTGAAGGACACAGAAGCAGAGATACAGCCAACATTACTATGGAAATTATGTTATGGGCATGTTTTGGTTGAGGAGGAACTAGTGCACATCATAAAATAGATGACATCATCAGGAATTACCATTATGCTGCAACATCAGCAGATAAGTCAATCTCAGACAGTAGACTTAAGACTTAGACAACTTTTATTTTCTTTTGTCTTATTCACAGTAATGAATGTTCTGAACGGATGACAACCTGAAGTTCACCAAATAGGCTACAGAGTGGCTCAAGGACAACAGATATTTTAGGGTGGCCATCATAATCTTAGTTCTGTAGAAAATGTATGGATAGAGCTGAAAAAGGGGACTCGTTTAAATCAGTTCTGTCAAGACGAAGGACTAAAGTCCTGCAAAGAGAAGCATGGGGTGGAAGGAGACCATAGATGGTAATCCAAAGGCAGTTTTAAAAAGCAGCTCCACACAACTTCTGAATTTATAAGAAACACAACTAACTTTAACGTACGTATAAAAAAATACCTCTTAAGGTTATTCTTGATATGCTGGCCTTCAGCACATAGAAATATGTTTTTTATCCTAGCTGATCTAAATCAGTAAAGGTTTAAATATAATCAATTTAGTTGAATATATTAGCTGAAAGCTGACATTTAAAGAGCATATTATTATATTCTAACTCAGTTTAACTTGTTGGTTCACAATTTGGTCAGTTTGATTTTTTATTTTTTTTTTTAAAAAAACTATAAACAATTATAAGGAAAATCTGTCTTATTAAACACTTGCAGATAATTATTGTTGTAAAAAAAAAAGCTGCATTAAAATAAATGAATAATAAGTTGTAGCCAAAAAGAAAACCGGAATGACTAAAATAAATGTTTATATTTCCATCATTACTGTATCTTTTCCCCTATAATTCATACCTTTTCTGCATCTAATGCTTACATTGAACACATCCAGGTCTGTAAGTGTAAGCTTTGGAAATCACTAAACACAGCAGCTGTGAACACTGTTAGCAATATTACTCCTAAAGAGTTTTAGCTTTTAAGTATGTACAAAATAACATTTTTACTGCCTTTATTACATTTTTAGAATTAGTGAGCCTAACTCCCTACTCCTGTGCTCCTGTTCCCTCGGTAGGTGAGTTGCTAGAAACACTTGTCCCCATTGCTCCATCTCAGTGTCTCCTCCTGTAAGCTCTGACTCTATGATGTTGATACTCCGGCTCTGTGGGAACCGTTCCATCTGATGTCTGTTCTTCCTTATGGCTGTATTTTTTAAGGATGTTACAGTAGGATCTACCTCCACAGTCATTCTGGATCCATGCAGGAACACATATCTTCTCTGAGGCCAGCTTTAATTATGCTATCAAACCTCTGACCTACGCAGGAACTCAAAGTTTCCCCATATTCGTCAGCTCGTTTAGTTTTTAAAAATGCCAAAACTGCATGTTTGTGTGCAGCCGACCATTTTACATGTGTGTTTTTATTAGGCCCCACTGGCATGGTGGCAGGGTAATGTGTGTGATCTTGGCAGAGTGCTTTTTGTTTCTGTGTCGATGGAGGGTGGGAGGGGGGTTCGGCACAGGGGAAAAGAAACGTCGCTTGCCAGGAAATTGGCCTCCTTTTCACCCCCCACCCATCTTCTTTTACCGCCCCCACCAGCAGCCGTCCTCTGTCTCACTGCCTTTGAAGCATCTATTGTGCGAAGATGCACCTCCAGCTGCAGGAGGCTGCATGGTACTAGAGCTTAGCAGCGCATGAGGAACCCCTCTAGGTGTTGAAAACGAGTTACCATGTGTAACTTGAGTTAATTCCAACTCATTAAAAGGAATTTCAGGTGTTGTTTCATAACTCTTAGAATCAAGAAGGAGGATTGAATTAAGCCTCCCGTGGCTTTGCTTTATACCTCCAACCTTAAACATGTCAAGGAGTCATAAACAGAATTTTTTCAGTTGCTGCACATTGACATGTTGGGTGTGCACACCTAATGAGCTGCTACATGCTCTTTCTTTGATCTGCAGCTATTTATAAATGTAGAATTTGTGGCACGCTTGCAGACAGGCAGAGGTGCATTGTGGGGGAGGCGTGCACTGCCTCACTTGACGCCGTGCCTTTTTTGATACAAAAGAATAAAGATGTAACAAGATGTGTGGCCTAGTGTCATGTAAAAATCATCACTTCCTTGAGCAGGAGGAGCTACTTTTTCTGTTTATAAATGCAAACAACTTGTTTTATTTTCTTATCTTTAATTTAGCATAGGAGGGGATGAGAAATCCAGCGGTTTAACTGTCTTTACAAACAAATAGAGGAATCTTATGCTGGGGGTTTTCTATTTAACAATAACTATTGTTTCTGTTATATATTTTTAAACAGTTTATCAATTTATACACTTTGTTCCTCTTAATTTACAGATTGATATGAGATTGGCATTACATTAGATCATAACTAGGATGGTTTTAACACAAAATATAAAAATATAAAACATTATTTGTTTACTAAACAAAAGCTGCTTTTATTCCTACCAATATCTGCTGATTAACTATTGATTATCACAGCTGTAATAATTTACATGTTTTTATTTTCAAGTTTATCAAGTTCAAGTACTAGCGTGTCTTACGTAATATACTTCTCTATAGAGCTGTTCTTAACAGAGTGGCTGGTTTATTTATCTTCTCATGTACGGAGGACCTGGATAGTCACTATAAAGGAAAACCATCCATTTCAAAATTTGTAACATTTAAATAATGCAATTTCAAATCAAATGTAAAAAGCATTTTCGAATTGCAATTTTTAAATTTAATTATTAAAGAGTAGGTGTAAGTTTTATTTATTAATCTATTATTAGATACTTTAATTTGAAAATGTATTTTCAAATTCTATTTCTAAATGGAGATTTATAAACCAAGATTCATAAATCCAATTATAAATACACTCCCTAATCACACTTTGAAAAAGGCTGTTCTTAGTCAATTTTCTTTTTCACCTTCCATTTTGAAATTCTTAAATTGAATTTTCTTTATGCTTTACCCAGTCCATTTAGCTTTTCCATGATGCTTCTTGTCCCTGAGCAACCTGAACACCAGTTAAACCAATCAAAGTTGCTCCTCAGACGTAACCAGCTCCCTCATTGGGTATTTTGTGAACTAAGTGTGGCACTCTAACCAATGAGAAAGCTGGTTCCATCTGAGGAGTGACTGGTTGGTTGAACTGGTTCTCAGTGTGCTCAGGGATCAGAAGGGTCACGGAAAACATAAATGGAGCAGGTAAAGCATAAAGAAAAGGAAAATTTCAAAATGGATTTGAAAATGCAAGTTGAAAAAAAAAATAATGGAATAAGGAATAACCTTTTATAATGTGTGAATATTTGTAATCAGATTTCAGAATTATGGTTTTCAAATCTCCATTAAGAAATAGGATTTGAAAATACATTTTCAAATTACAGGAGTTAGTAATGGATTCTTAAATAAAATAATGGTTTTTAAATTTGATTTTAAATTGCATAATTGAAATGTTACTTTTGAAGGGGCTGGTTTTCTTTTTCAGTGACTCTCCAGGTCCTCCATACTCATGCAGCCAGGCTGCAGTCAGCTACCTAAAGGGCTATTAAAAACATTTTGTTTTTTAAGGAATATTCTGTTTTCTTATCAGTACAGATTTCCCTTTAACCGTAGAAGAAAGATGTATCGCCATAAAGGTTTATAGAAAAGTGAACCAATCCTGGAAGCAGACAGATCCTTAGAGCAGCTAATCAGATGAACCACAAATTTTATCTTATTGATGCCATTCAAAGCAATGCTAAATGGAAATGTTTATTGCTGTGGGATACAATGCTGTTGCAGCAGATAATAATCATCCACTGTTTCACAAGAGTAGATGACAACAATTGCATATGTTTGTTCATCCAAAAAACATCTGCATCACTAAAGTTTATACTAGTTTCATCGTCAGTCCAGTGGACATCTTAATACAGATATTTGACAAAAAATTTTTTTTATTTTAGCTTTTACCTCTCTTCTCAGCTCGATTCAACATGCAACAGCAACAACATGAACTAATCCTTAAAAAGATGCGTCATTCACCCATCACCTTTAGGCAGAGATATCAAGTAACGAAGTAAAAATACTTTGTTACTGTATTCAGTACACTTTTTAGGTATCTATACTTTACTCCATTACTTATTTTTCTTCCTACTTCTGACTTCTACTCATTACATTTCACAAAAGTATCTCTACTTCCTATTCCTTACATAAATATTTATTTCACGTCATATGCCGCATCCACATCTAGTGAAAACTAGTGTAATTGGATGAGTCATATAACGCAAACACGCATTGGTTAGCTATTCATCAAATTTGTGCTGACGCCAAAGGAAATCATACCTATGTCATGCTACAATGTCGGATTCAGAAAAAGATGTTGAAATGTCTGAAAGGTCGGACACAGGCGAGAGCGTATCGGGAGATGGAGACGGAGACCAACAAGACCTCCCTCATCCTTGGCTCTATCTCAAAGGATTTTTAGAAATAGTCGAAAAATGTAACTTTAAATTCATATGTTGGCATTTGGCTGTTTTTTTTTTTTAAAGGTTACTTTATAGTTATAGGAGCACATACTTTTTCACTTTTACTTGAGTGAAGAGGTCAAGTTGATACTTAAACTTTTACAAGAGTGTTTTTAAACCACAGTATCTATACTTCTACTTAAGTAACAAGTGTGTGTACTTTGGACACCACTGCCTTTAGGTTATCTTCTTTGGTTTACAAAAGACTGCTTTTTTTTGCAGAAATATATTTAAAAATATATGATCTTGCCTTCTTGTAAGGATGGGAAAAGAGCAAGCCACCTCATGGGCATTAAGCAGCAATAAGTCAGGGAGGGGTGACACTTTTTTACTCTACGCCTAAGCTCTACACAGCTGTTTAAAAACTCAGACGGTTGCAGACTGCTCTCTGGGAATCCATTTGAAAAATGGTAAACCTTGACAGCAATATGATGTAACGTTTTATGGCTTTAAAGACCTTTGGTTTTTACCCTGATATCTGTAACCAGTGCAGGCATATCTTCCTGGTGCTTTATAAAGCTTCAGGTTGCAGTCAGACTCCCTACTCCTCCTCTTTCCATAGCTTGTATGCTGATTAGGCCAACTTTTCTGATTTCATAAAAAAGTGTTAAACACTCATCAGAAAAACAGAGGGTGGGAGAATGAAGCCAACCAGAATGTTAGAGGAGAGCGGTGTGGCAGGATGGGAGAGGGGATAAGGGGCAGGTTGGTTGGGGAGGGAGGGAGAAAGGGGAGGCTGAGATCAGCAATCTGCTGAGTCATCATGACTAGTCTCATGATGATCCCTCAGCAGCAGCAACAATAGCCTCTCTTTATTTCAGGCACACAAACTGAGGTCTGAGAGATGAGAGGAGGCCGACACACACACAAAGCTTGTCATTGAGAGCCTGTGGAGACGCTCATCAGAGCAGCTCTGAGCTCTGATCTCATCTTTTGCACTTCCACGCTCGCTCTTTGTTGACCTCTGATTCGCACTTCTCCGTCTTGCACGTCTCCAACCTTTTGTGTCTTGTTCGCACTTTTGGTACAAACGCAGATGCTTTATTTCATGTGGTGCCATTGTACTTTGACTCAATACATAAAGCAGTCATCTTGCAAACAAACAGGCTGTGGGTTCAATTGCAGCTTCCCATGTCTCACATTGGTGTACCCTTGGGCAAGGCACCTAAGCCCGAGTTGTATGAGACTAGCATATTTGGTGGCAGTTCAGTTTACTGTTTTTTTCAAATTCTCTCTATTTTTTATCGATAACAGGCTTAAATGTATGTTATTAAGATCTTATGTGAGAGATCAACACTAATGAGTGTTTAATTGTTAAATGGGAGGAAAATGATCCATGTTTTTTCTGTTTTACAAACAACAAATCTGAAAAGTGTATTATGCATTTGTATCTTATCCCAGTAATGACTCCAGCTAATCTGTAAGGACAAATAGGTTAGTTGTTGAACATTAGCAAATTAATAGCAACCAGAAAGTACAGCAGACAGATGCAGAGAGGGTTGTAGAAAATGGAAGAGTTAAATAATATAAAACAACTTTAAATGGTTTAACATCTCATAGAGCTCTGTTCTTACCTTCACCTAAAAAAAATGGAAAGAGGATGGCACGACTGTGCTGTCAAACTTCAGAGAAGCATCTCTGAAGGAGCTGCAGAGATCCACCACTCGGGTTGGTGAACCTGGTTTATTGGAGATTAAGATGCATAAAGATAAATGAAGGACAATTAGAAAAACCCCTTGGAAACAAATGACTTTAGGTCGAAGTTGGGCCAGACAATATTTTGATATCAATATATATGGCAATATTTAATTCAATATTGGTGATATGAAATGTAAACACTTTGGTGATGTTTCAATATACATTACAGTCAATAAATAAAAGCATTTGTCAATAAATGACAATATTGGTTTTATCTAGCTTTATGTATTTATTTTTTTTTTTTTTATACAAATAGGATTTCTTTTAAGCTTTGCAGACTAATTGCCATAAGTTAGTACATTGAAATTGTATCAACTGAGATTAAGAAATGTATTATAGTATAAGTTTTGGCCATATAGTCCAGCCCTAGGTTGAGGTGGAAGTTCCCCTTTCAACAGGAGAATAACCCTAAGTATGCAGCCAAAGCCACAACTGAATGGGTAATATCAGTGATCTAAAACTCCAACCTACTGTCCCACCGCTGGCCTGCAACTTCTGAATAAAGTCATGTTGCAATACACATAAATCAAAATACTGGATTGCCTGCTTGATATACCAGCATGTTTTCCAAAGGCCTTATTGTTAACTTTGAGTCATTTGTGTTGGGGCAGGGATATGTCCAAAAGGTGCAGCATAGTGGCTCTTTGGGGCCGAAGCTTTAGACCCCTGGTTTAGATTAAGGCATTTTCATGTGATGAAATGGTCCAGTCAAAGTCTAGAACTAGATCCGAAAATTCATTCCTCACAGATGCTTTCCCTCCAGTCTACCTGAGCGTGAGCGATTTAGCGAAGAAAAATGTGACAATTCTCTAAACTTGTAACTGCTAAGTGTTTCTCTTAGACTTTGAAAGGTTTAATGTAGATCTATGGCACCGTTTAGAAAGAAACAATTGAAGAATTGAAAAGCTGGATATCAATAACAGTCTGTTTCACAATGATGGACTGACGTACGTTGCTCTTTTACATAAAATCTCAGTGAGAAACATTGAGGTTGGTTGCTCTAATGCAACTTTATGCAATTAGGTTTGATGGTTATAAAACCTTAGTGAGGCTCTCTGTTCGGTGAGCTTCTTATCTGTGGAAGGGTCTGTCTTTATATTTAAACAGGATATTAACAGTTAGCTTCCCTCAGGAGTCCTTCCTACAAATTTCACCACTTCCTCTTCTCTCTTGCTCATTTCATCGCTATTGGCCTCGAGCCAGCCAATGAGAGCTTGAGAGTATAAAGGTAGTGGGCACTGAGTGAAACCACAAGGAAACAGGAAGTCAGGGAAATTCTAAGAAGCGTTTGTCACTTTCACTCATGCAGTCTTATACAGATGCTAAAATGTGTAACATGCTCCCACAGAAGGGCCAGAATGGTAGATTTAGCTTCATATCTCCCTATTCTCTGGTCGGTATTACCATGTGGTACATCACTGTTTTACATGGATAGTGTCAGATTTTCATTATTTGGTTTCTTCTCTCTTAGGCTTCTTTGCTCACGCTTTATTCTCTCCGGTGTTCTCCAAAGGTTTGCGCAGAAGAGCACGGCTCTTGTGGCATGACGACGACTAACAAAGGAAATAAAGCCTTAAAGGTAAATGAAAGTACGTTTTTATGTGATTTTTTTTTTTTTTTCAACCCAATTTTCAGTTTTGTATTTGGTTTGATCCGGTATGATTTATCGCCCTCCTCTCTTGTGTTTCCTCCAGGTGAAGCGTGAGCCGGGGGAAAATGGCACCAGCCTCACTGACGAGGAGCTGGTGACCATGTCTGTACGGGAGTTGAACCAGCACCTCCGGGGGCTCTCCAAAGAAGAGATCCTGCAGCTTAAACAGAGGAGGCGCACCCTCAAGAACCGAGGCTACGCCGCCAGCTGCCGGGTCAAACGGGTCACCCAGAAGGAGGAGCTAGAGAAGCAGAAGGCCCAGCTGCAGCAGGAGGTGGACAAACTGGCCAATGAGAATGCTTCCATGCGCGTCGAGCTTGACGCTCTCCGGTCCAAGTATGAAGCCTTGCAGACCTTCGCCAGGACTGTGGCACGAAGCCCTAACGTCGGGGTGGGGGTCAGGGCAGGTGGGGGGGGAGGAGGAGGGGTGCCGTCGTCGGTCATCAGCCCGCTCATACCTGGGAAGGTGGCGACGGCGACGAGCGTGATCACGATAGTCAAGTCAAAGACAGACGCACGGTCTTGAGGGAGAGAAAGCTAAACAAGGGTTTAACAGGATGGAGCTCAGCTGCATCAGAGCAAGCCTCCTTCTCTGTCCCTCCCCTCTCCTCCACCTGCACAGACACCCAGCAGCTGGGCGGTGTCACACGGACCACCCCAGCGTGTTCCCATCATCCGTCTCAGATTAGTGCAGATGAAGGACAGGATGGAAGCAGAGGAGGCTCACAAAGAGGCTTCTGGTCAGAGCGTGATCATCTAGAGCAGACTGGGTCCCTTGGCTAATATGTGGAAGCAAATGTCAGAGAATTGGAAAATTTTATTTAAGGTCACTTGTTAAATCTCCAGTATTTATTTTAGAAAACCTGAAAAAGAACCTTTGGACATTGTGTTGGGTTTAATGAAATGTTGAACTTAAATTACTGTATGGATGCACAAACTGGTCACAAAATGGCCATACAATTAATCCATTCTTTTTTCTTATCCAACAAAGATGACTCTTTATTTGTGCATCGCGTGCATCTAACTTTGTCCGACTGTTATAAAAACCCAAAAAGTGCATCAAAGTACATACAACAGAATAATACATTTATATAAAAAAGCAACAGGAGTCATTGCCGGATGCTCTTAATGGAACAGGGGAAAAAATGTAATGTTTATCCACTAGATTACCAATTAGACTTGATTAAAAATCTGGTCAGTTCAAATGTCTTGCAGTTTTGATTTGGTGCCTCTTCAACTCATAAATCGGTACTCAGAGCACCAAGTTATACAACAGCTATGTATTACAAAGAAACAAGTGACCTGCTGATTATAGACTGCACTGAAGCTCAGTCTTGTTTCACCCAAGAACTTTTTCAGAAAAGTACTAATAGAGGAATCTATATTATACAATGGTGGTAACTGTATTTCTACTGTTTTGTACTGTGTCGTCATTCACATGAGGTCCAAGGTGTATTCTCTGTGTGTGAAATGTTATATATCAGGAATTCTGTGAAATTCTGTGGCGAGTGTTTGTTCTGGTATCGCTATGTTTAGTTAGTTGTGTTATTTTCTGTGGTCTTTCACTTTTAATGTCCAACCCTTCTTTTTTTTTCCAACTGTTCCTCCTGGCCCTCCAGTTTGAATTGTTTTTCAATCGCAGAAATCTTCCAGTATTACGTAGAAATCCTCTTTGATGAGGGGATTTGTCAATTACAAGTCCATATTTAGCTTAAATTGAAATAAGGAAAATGCAAGATACCCTATCAGTTAAAAAAGAAAATAACCAAGTTACCTTGATGTGTGAGAGTTTCCAGAATTTGGAAGGCCAAGTGCCTTGGTTTCAAAATGATATGCACCAAGAGGAGCTGAAGGAGGATGCCGATGTAAAGCTGAGCATCATTCATTGCTGGACACATTTTTGCTAACCCCTGGTAAAGACGTGTAAAAACTATAAACAGGTCATGAAAAAAGAAAAACTATAACCCTTTCTTATTTCTTGAAATATGCATAATCTCAAACTCAAAAGTTCAGTAAACAACTTGAACAACCATTCAGTAAAAGAAAAGAAAATATTTAGATGCATCTTAAAATATGCCCCCATCTGTTCGTCCCTAGGTGAACAGGTTGACGCACCATTACCAGGGATAGCAATAATTGTGGCCGGCTCCGGAGTTTGTTGTGCATTGATGAAGCTTTGCTGTAGCTATCAGACTCAGAACAATAAGACTCCTAGACTCCCAGATTAATAATACTCCTTATTAACTATAAAGAAAACTGAAAAGAAATTTCCAGAGAATCTAAAAGGTTTTGTTTTGTTTTGTTTTTTCCTCCCCGGCTTTTACTTAAAAGTAGTCCTCTGTGGTGTTCTATACTCGAAGAGTCTGTGTATAGTGGAGTCTGTAATTTTATAAAGACAATTATCTTTGCATTGTTTGTAAGTATCACAAGATCCGTTTGATATACAGTAATCTCTCTATTTTGCAATTGTACCAAAAGTGGCTTAACTACTGAATAGCTTTGTTTTTTTGTTTTGTTTTTTTTCTTTAGTAAATAGGCAGGTGTGCGTAACAGTGAACTAGCGTTTGGTATGCTGTATAGGTATGTAACGAGGTGATTATTAGCTATTTTCTGGTTATGATTTGGATCTGTTTAACATTTCAGCCCATGGTGGATGATGAAATAATGCGTATCTGCACTCTTTTTCTAATCTAGTCATCTTTGTGGCCTGGTGAGGTAATTTGTTAAGCTACACTTGCAAGGAGTGAATTTGAACATTTTTGCTTTTTTAACAAATTTCAGAGCGGGCTGATACGGAATTACTTTCTCTGCCAGTGCTGATCTGCAGGTCCTGTTGCTTTGGGGATCAAATTACAGACGGGGCTCAATAATCTTGTCTCTTCGAGTTATCTTGATAAGATAGCAGAAAAGTGAAACTCTGTGATTGGGGCTTTGTGGCTGCATCTTCTCCACTCCTTCAGTAACTTATTTTTCTACTGTGTGTTTAAGGCACTCTGTTTTTCTCTGTATATTTTATGTATATTTAATGTTGTTGTTGTGTTAGTTTTTGAGCTCTTCTGGAAGTGTCAGGGACGTTTAATGATATTTGTAACTGTATACGGTGTTTTATAAAGTGGAAAGACTATATTCTGCTATTTCATGGTTTGTCTATCTGGGTAAGGTTGACCTTTTTTCTTAGTACGATAATCCCAAGCATTTATAACCTGGTTTTAAACATTTGTTTTCATGAAATGCAAACAATTCATTAGGTTTAAACCATTAATGTTAAAGATGCACAAATCAGGGTTTTAATTGCAAATACCAGTTTCCGATTATCTTTGTGGTCCGACTCGCTCAGTGGAGGTTTTTAGTTTTTTTTATTTTTATTTATTTATTTATTTTTTTTTTTACAAGCACTGTATTGCAGAAAAAAACACCTCATATAGGGTTAATAGACAAAAAGGTAAATTAATTGATTTATAAATTATTTTAGTTCATGAACCAAAGCCTTTGTTCTTAACTTTCTCTGCTAAACAAAAGCATGTGAGAGATGCTAATGCACTAATCAGGCTTTGGTGGCCAATACCGATTTTCAGAGAAATCAGTGCGGATTGCCAGTTCAGAATTATGCAGATTTTGTTTATTTGATGTGTGTCTTTTTACAATAGGAGGGTTTCTTTTTTTGTTTTGTTAGAACTGTAACAATGTATTCTTTCAAATTCAAGAAAACTAAAGGTTAAGTTTCATTCACGTATCAAAGCAGTTGTCCCTAAGCCTTATCTGATTTATCTGAACTAAAAGCCAAAAATTACATTAAAAAAGGCTGATTTTTAGTTTATTTATGAACCTCCAGAAAGGTGGGGATTAGCTTTTATGATGCTTTTAATGAACAGAAAGAAAAAATACTTTCTCTCACCCCCTTTGATTTCAACCAGCCAAGCAAAGGACAGAATTAGCTGAACTTTTACTCCTCTTTGAAGTAAAGTTGGTCTGATCAGTAAATTGGTCCTCAACCTTGTAAATTATCAAATAATTTTGAAATCAACAGTGAGAGAAAGTTAGCATATTATGCAGAATTATATGTTTGCATGTTAAAGCCTACCCATATGACACACTTTTATTTTTTTAACCTGTTTTCTTTCTTTTTTTTCAGTTAAACTTTTTTGACCCACTGCTGTCAGTGCCTCTGTTAAACAGTGTTTCATCCTACTCTGTGCTCTCCACAGCTTGCATAGGATCCAATCTGTGAAAGCACAAATGTGTTAAACCGACATATTTATTATGTAAAATATGTTGGGTAAAATTAAGAGTCCTGCCTCACTGGAGGAGTGATGCTATCTGTGTTTGGTTGTCAGGTTGTTTGTTTTTTAATTGCAGGTGCAACGTGATGTGATGAGGTTAAAGCATTTTATACACGTTAATGAAAAGTGATGCAGCTTTGTCTCCGTCTAGTTATGGCTTCGAGTCTTTTAGCTTTTACATAGTTTTCCTTGAAAGTTAACTGTGACGTCTGAAATGATAAATCTCTTTAATTAGTTTCCAAAATGAGGGGAGGATATAAAATAAACTTCTAACATGTGACTTACAGGCACCACTGGTAAAGATGTATTAAAAAAAACAAAACAGACCCAACTTAGGTTAATGTACGTTGAGAAAGACCAACACAGAAGATTCTGCCTACAGCTATCAACACCTACAACAATTCGATTAAAAAAAAAAAAAAAAAACTGTAAGTTACTGCAGTATTTAATTTCCCTTTTTTAAATCAGTTGAATTGATGAGGGGCAGAGGGATAAAGATGTTTTTACTTTAGCAACAAGGTCACTACTACAAGCTATATAATTCCTATAAAAAGAATAATTATATATATATATATATATATATATTTATATATATATATATATATATATATATATATATATATATATATATATATATATATATATATAGCAATTTTATGAAATTTCGTCTTGTAATTAATGGCTTGCAATGTCCTTGGGAAGTGTGATATAGAAAAATATTGGTTACTCATTCTTCCAAATGAAAAAAAAAACAAGAAAGCATACTGATCCAATATGTAAGATCAGTGCTGGTAATGAGTCAGAAAATAATCTCCAGAGAACAGATTCCTGTCACAGGTACAGTCAGAGATTTAACTTAAACGTACTTACTGTGGTATTTTAAAAGCTAAAAACCATTTAAATAAACCCAACAGTGAAACTGAAGTGGGTTAAAGAATCTCTAAAGGCAGAATGAAACGCTCCAATGTATGAACCCCTTTAAGAACAGATGAGACAAAGTCTTTGACACCAAAGCCAAGTACACCAGGGTTATACAGCATAATAATGACTCAGACACCAGCTGAGGGGCTGAAAAAACAAAACAAAAAAAGGTTTTCAAGTGGCCTAGTTTAATTCTATATTTAAATCCAGTTAATATGCTGTGACTGTCACTAATATTTCGGCTTCTTACACATCTTTACCTTTGGCGCCAATAAAAATATACTTTTGCTCTCCTGCAACCTCCGTAGGGAGTGTTTGCCCTCCACATGTGGATTTTTAGTGAGCAGTGTGTGTCCCATTTAACCAGAGAGGTTAAACATTACAAAGGTTTAATCCAGATTTTTCCTCAGCAGATACCATCAGCTGACGGCTCTGACCTTCAGTCCGAGCAGAGCAGGAAGCTTGGTGGCTTTTCATGATGCCGTTTATGAGCTGTAAGGCATGCAAACCTTATTTCCCGCTGCTTGTACAGAGGTCATAACCCTCTTACGATAAGGCATTTCATCACTAACCAGAGAAACCGCTCATACTTGAACCCATAAATAATTTACAGATGCTGAGAAGAGGCGGTGGAGACACATCTGATAAAAACTCCTAACCCTCTCTGTCCTCCTCTCAAAAATGGCTCCCTGAGTCAACTAGGCCGCAAACTAAGCCCTTCCTCAAAAAACACCCATTCCTTCTGGAACCATTAACTCCTTATCTTGCTGCTTGGCCAATCAGTGTGCACTCATTCAGATGGGGTTTTTTCTGTCTAGTGAATCACGCCACCGGACTTTAAAAGCCCTTTCACCCAATGCAGATCCAGATCGATAAAAGTAAATGAACCAAGGATTCCTTTGATCGCTTGTTTGGCGTTTTCATCAATAACGATGTTTGTTTAGCCTCCTAACTTACCTCATCTGCAGCTGTGTCTTCCTCCCTGCTGCCCAACTTCAGCAGTTGTAAAACACTTTTTGTTTTACTCTTGATATCAGCTTCTTTTCCCATTTATCACCCATTTACTAGTTAAGCGAGGTCGGTTATTGGAGCTAGGACGTTTCAATGTCTCTAAAAGTATGCGGTGGTAACAGTAAAACTATACAGAAGTAGTGAGTGAATAAGTGTGACGTATTCAGAAAAGCTCTGTGTTATGCGGTGGTAACAGTAAAACTATACAGAAGTAGTGAGTGAATAAGTGTGACGTATTCAGAAAAGCTCTGTGTTTTGTAACATTTCTGTATGGGATGTCATAAATTATTCTAAGGAACAACAGTACTTTCTATAGGAAAACCTTCAAATGTGAGTATTTATCTCTGACTAAATTATTGTACTACTTTTTTTTTCTTTTGCAATTTGTAGATAGATATGATAACAAGGTATTGGTAATTATGAAAATGAACTGTTTCCTCATCAGTCCAAGCATCTTTTAAATTATTCATGTATATATTGTACGTTTGTTGATAAACAGCTTACTTTATTTTGTATATGACCAATAAACATGTTTAACAATGCATTCATGTGTTTGTTTTCCACACTAAAGCAATATTATGAGTTTAATGACACACATGCAAAAAGTTTCAGTCTATCAACATAACACTAAACAACCATGAACACATTTGGGAAATCTAGAATCTTATGAAAACCTAAAATGCATTAATAAACAAATGCATTTTAGGTTTTCATCTGGCTTTTGAACTTTGATGAAATTATTAAGTTGATGTATATACAGATGGGCTATGGGTATATATATGACTCTTTAACATTTTCACCATATTTTCAAATTACAACCACAAAAGTGTGTGTATTCTATTGGAACTTTATGTGACAGACCAACACAACATTGTGCTTATAAGACATATCTCCCTACTACTATTTAATATATATATCTATATATATA
>NW_015150763.1:38086-40635 GCF_000732505.1 Cyprinodon variegatus | reverse complement strand
AGATTTGGATCTATATATATATTTGGATTTGGATATACGAAAAGCACTGATAAAAACTGACTGACACTTTATTCCATCCTGTATGAAGCTACTGCAGGGCTTCAGAGCTCCTTAAGTCCTGCACCCTAGGTGCACCAAGAAAAGTTATCACAGCTTCTTCCTCCTAGCAACTATTAGACTTTAAATCACTGCATCACTGAGCCAGACAATGAAAAAAGTGTCTTTTCATCCCTGATTTTAAATGTGTAGTTTTTTGTTAATGTTTTGACTTCTGATATAATCCTTGTAAGCTATTTTTAAAGCAGCAGTATTTTTCTTCTGTAGTAAACACTGCCCCTTGCATACTGCTGATATACCCAAGGAAGGGTAAAATATCGTAAAGATTAATGAATGCTTTCTAGATAGAACATTTTACACCAAACACCAGTCACGGCATACCTGATTTGCACATGGAGTGTCTGCAAAACACCACTTCTCTTGCCACTCATTCTTAATCAGAATTAGGTCTAGACTATGTTTCTAACACATTGATATACTTTAATCTGTACCATTTCATTATGCATCTGGCTACATGTTCTCGAGCATTTTGAAGCTTATAAAATACTATTTTTCAGCGATATTCTGTATTTAACTCCATCTATCAACCCTGGGAAACATTCAGTTTCTTAGCTGGTGCCACCACGGTGTTTCACTGTGTAGAGAGGTTTTTTTAGGTGATGAGCCATGTTAGAATGACTCAAAGACAAGGCTTTTGCATGGAGGACAATAATCTGACCAGAACCCGCCACATTTTTACAAATCTTTCAATGAATGATGATTCCCTCAGTTTCTTGTGCTAAACTTGCAACATGCAATCCCTTTTTTTCTTACATAAATATCAGAATGGAGTTAATAATCAATATATGGTTTGTGTGTCCTGAGATGAGGGTCTCTGCAGCTCCTCCAGAATTTCCCTAAACCTCTTGGCTTCTTCCACCTTATCCTCTTCTTACCCTCTGTGTTGGTGCATATCTTTGCACAAGGACTAAATATGGATCTGTGAGTTTTTCAAAGTTTTAGGTTTTATTTTAAAAGATAACCCTGCTAAATGTCTTAACAACTTTAGACCTCTCAGACCTGTTTGCTGGGTTCCTTGGGTTTATGATGCTATATTTTCAATGTTGTTCTGCCACAAACCTCCAAGGCCTTTACAGACCAGGTATTTTTTATATTTGTAGATTTACTCATCACAGGTGGTCTATTTATGAAAATTATGTATAATTCTTATTATACCTAACAATTATGAATTAATTTGTGTTGGTGTTTCACAACAGATTGAAACAAAGTAAACTAAGGTTTTTGACAAACTCTATGTCAGTTTTTGCTGTACCTAAATTACCTATTTTGCAAGCTGCCGGTGTGTCTGGAATCAGCATAAGAATTAGTAATATTATAAGAAAAGAAATGCTACAAACCACTGCAGCAGCATCATGAAGTAAAAACAATAAGTGAGATAGGAAGCAGGTTGTAGCACTGTTGCCTTGCAGCAAGAAGGTTCTAGGTTCGATCACCTTTCTGCATGGAGTTTGCATGTTCTCCCTGAGTGTGGTGGGTTCTCTCTGGGTATTCTGGCTTCCTCCCAGAGTCCAAAGCATGACTGTTTGGTTAATTGGCATATCTACATTGTCCTTAGGTGTGTGTGTGTGTGTGTGTGTGTGTGTGTGTGCATGGTTGTATATCTCCTTGTTTCCCTGAGCCCAACTGGCAACCAGTCCAGGGTGTACCTCGCCTCCCTGCTAGAACACCAGCCTCACTGCGACCCTGATGGAATAAGTGTGAGAAGATGGAAGAATTAACGGATGACCACTGCAATAAACGAGATGAAAAGGGGTTCATAATAGGAAGGTAAGAAGAATGGATGCAATTACTCGATGCAGCAACCCAGCCTGATGTATATTTTTGATTAATGATAGTCATGAAATTGACAATATTTTCAAACTCTATTGGTATTGAAACCCAGTCTTATGCATCTACCAGGCATCCTTTGTATGGTGACCTTCACTCAGTGCTGTGACTGATCCTCAGACACTCCAGCCACTGTTACACCATCATTGCACTTGTGTTGCCAACACTTATGCCCTCTGGTGCCCATTCTAGACATACCAGCTCCTTGAAATTAATTTTCCCTATTACCGACTTGCCTGTGTATATCCCAGCCAAAACATGTAGGTTAATGTATTTTTTAACATTTACTTATGTATCAGTTGTTTTTTTATTATTATATAATGTCTGATTTTTCTGTTAAACGCTTGAATTTTGAATAGTAATTTTCTTTTAAAATATCCCTGTGTCACACTTTTGAAGACTCACCAGTTCCATAGATATGATGTGTTTCCTCTCAGTAACTAGAAAAATAAATGCATTTTTCCTGTTCTGGCAGTGAATCAGACTATGAAGAGACGTTAAATGAAGCTTTAAAAATAGCCCAATTATAAAAAAGCATTATTAAAATTTTATTTAAACTTGATCCTGTCATGAAATACATGAAGATATGTTAGAATAGAACAGAA
>NW_015150763.1:34957-36254 GCF_000732505.1 Cyprinodon variegatus | reverse complement strand
AATGGTTTTCTTGTTTTTGGAATATTGTTGATTTCCTAGTTTTTCTATGTGGTTGTCAGTTTAGTTTTGTTGCCTGGTACCCTGGGTGTTCCCCTGATACATAGTCCGCTCCGGGTTTTCTGACCGGCCCAGTAGGGCAGCCCAACTGTCGCCGCCTGCTGCTGCTGGAGGAGAGGCGGTTAAAATGTAAACATTGGTGCTTCACCATGGAGACTTTTCGAGTCGTTGCTCACTGGACTTCATCCATTTGTCAAAAAAACCTTTACCAATCCATGTGTATTTGCTGAATGTTAGTCTTTTTTAGCTGAATAGTCGGTTCTTAAACGAATCAACCGGACGAGAGTTAGCTAGCTGATGCTAACCAATGTAAGCTAGCGTTAGCAAACTTTATAAAGTAAAGTATTTTAGCTCTGTAAATACCCTGCTACTGTCTCTTTATGCAACTTGATGGAGAACTATACAGAGTTCGTGCAGCTTTGTCTCTCTAAACTGAAGAAAAATGAGGAAGAAGTGGAGGAACACCGCAGACATTCATCAGCATCATCTCTGATTCGCTTCTATGGGCGACCCATCCTTCCTCCACTGGTATAATGCTAGTTTTTAGACAATTTGGGATTTATAATGTGGGTTTTTTAAGTACTGTTTAATTATACGAACATTAAAAATAGTTATCATTTGATAACTTATTCAGATGTGAAGCCTGCTGCTTGGTTAAAAGGTTTTCTTATCAATAATGAAGTTGTCTGGACTATTGGTTTCCATTCCTGTTTTGTTCAAGTTAACCAGTGTGTGTTTCTTGCTGATAACAGCTCTCAGGAAAACAGAGAGAAGAGGTGAGGCGACAAAGAGATGAAGTACAGAAAGCTACAGTCAACAAAAAGCTGAAGGATGAGCTCAGAATGGCCCATGTGCAAACTCTTCTGGACAGTGTTCAGGTAAGGAGAGTACCTGCTGATAAGGTTACTACCAATACCATTCTGTATTCTGGGGTTCTACTTTGAACTTCTTTATTAAATTCATATTTTAATGCAAATAATTTTGCCTATTAAAGTGGGCTCCCTATTCCTTGAAATATGTAAAGGTCCAACAGAAAATTGATTGATTACAAGATTAGCCCAATATAAAAATGAAAAGTGCATACCTGAAAATTATACCAAGATCAAAACAATATGCATGTTTTGACCTGGATCAAAGGACAACACGTTTAAGGAAACGCCTTGTATAATAGCTCTAAAATCTACATCTATTCAATGCAAACTAAGGTTAAAATTAAAGTTGTTGTTTTTTTATATATGAT
>NW_015150763.1:29677-31192 GCF_000732505.1 Cyprinodon variegatus | reverse complement strand
TCTGGGATCACTCAGGCGCTGAAACCCCTCCACCACGTTAAGGTGGCGGTTCAAGGAGGGGTGGTTGTACACATTGATTGCTAAAAGCCTGGCAGCCAGTATAATCCAATATTAGCTTTTTGGCTAGTATCGGACCAATATTCGATATTAATTTTGAATTGGGACACCCCTAGTTATAAAGAAAGTAGATATAAAGTTGGATAACAGCTGATTAATAATAATCCTAAAATAAACTGTTATACAGCAAAAATGCAGCATTAGGGCAAGCTTATCCAAGACCATTATGTGTTGTTTTTTTACTCATATATAATTTTAGTATCCAAAAATGTATTTTAAAATAACGTTTAAAGTACTATTACGATTTTTAAGGACATTGAGAACTTAAGAGAAGAGAACAACACAGAGTTTCCTTTTAGTTCAACCACATTAGCATTACCAACATACAGCAATAGTTCACAACCGTTGGACAATAACACATAGATTTAAGCTGTTTAGAGAGTTCAGGAGTTGCTAAAGATTTGCAGCAGTAGCTTAATAAAGGTAAAAAGCGCCAGTAGATGTTTAAATCAGGTGTCCTACGGGGGAGATACATCAAGAAAATTAGCAGGAGCACCGCAGAGGATTCCTTGTAGGTATCTGAGAAAGAAAAATTAGTGACTGCATCCAGTTAGATAAATGCAACATGAACTGGCTTAAATTTACACCACAAAATCCCTGGTTGATATTTTTTTATTTTTTTTCCTAGAATTTATTTCTACTAGACAGGGAAGAGATTTATATTTTAATGCTGAAGCATGCATGTTTTTTTTAAGTGTCTGCTATAATAGCATTGAGAAGGAATGTCTTAGTTTGCCGCACATAAAATAGTAGTTCTATTGATTTTTTAAATTCATTTATTTTTTTAAGAAATGATCTCCACACTCTTCTGTCTGTTCCCTATGATCTTTGAGTCATAAACCAAGGGAGCCTTAAAGGTGTAAGAGAGAATTTAAAAGGCAGCAGTGGTATTTATTATTTTGCTCCAACCAATGATTATTTTGCAAATTGATTAATCTGTTGATTATTTTTTCGATTAATCCGTTAATAATCGGATAGCAAAAGGTTCCTTAAAGAACACTTTTTATTAAACTAAACCAGGTGAAACTAAAAGGTTTCCACTTGAGGAGTTCTGGATAGAGCATATTGACAGACGTAAACGTTTCTTTATTTTGAATGCAAAATGTATATATTTGTGCAATTTTTATATAATTGCTGTTGTTCTGTCAGCTAATGGCAGGTTTTAGAATCTCTATACTTCAGTTAACGATTAATCGATTACTCAATTAGTTGATGATTATTTCAATAATCTATCAATTATGATTAATCTGATTAATTGTATCAACCCTAATTTATTCTAGAAACAGTGAGAGGACTTCCTGCCGATAACAAGAAGGCTTGTCTTACTGCTACAAACATGTATATAAATGTACTCTTTATCAGACGATATTGTTCCAAAAGTTAGAACATTTCTATAAA
>NW_015150763.1:25682-29234 GCF_000732505.1 Cyprinodon variegatus | reverse complement strand
TGGCCCCAATACCAAATACCTACACCAAACCAAGCTTCTGCTGCCCTGGCATCCTCGACACAAAACTCTCCTCCTCTTGCATGTTTCCACTGTCCATAGCGTTCCTTGACAGTGTCGTTTCTAAGTCACCAATTTAGTGCTACTTGGTCCCAATGTAATTTCCCATTGGGAACCTACTAGCACTAAGTTGCTAACTGGTTAGCAAGATGCTTCCAACAAACCGGCCACAACCAAACTTGCTTGTGAATCTTCCACCGCAACAATCCAGCCCCCTTTAAAGACGACCAATCACGTTCACTTTATTCACTTGTGTAAAGTCGGGCACCACTCCTGAAAATTCGGAAATGCAACCTTTGGAACAGCCATTTTCCTACAACTTTAAGAGAAATCAGCATTGCCTCAAGACTGTATTGACAGATTAAACCTGTACAAAACCAGAGATCACCTGGTCACCAACTCTAGTCGGTGGTTCTATTATTTTTACATTGTTACTGTATTTTTTTTTTTCTCTTTTCTCTGTGCAGCTAAAAAACGTGCCGACACTGCAGGAATTCCTCCAAGAAGCGGAGATTAAAGACGAATCTTCATTCTCACATAACACCGGCAGGTTCTCTGTGTCCTGCAGTGATGTTTCTAATGCAACCAGGGATAGTCTTTCACCCGCACCAGTCAGGAAGTTAAAGCATAGCATCTTTATCCCTCCAAAGACCTCCACAGCGCACAGTGCCTTTTTTCCTTCAAATGTGTCACCTCAGCAAATGAACTACAATGAATACCTTGCTGACCAACTGGGCAGCCCACCACGATCACAACCATGTTCCTCTAATGCAGGCCACCAGTCACTGTCTTCAGGTTATGTGACTTGTGAGAAAAAGGACAGTGACACCACCACATCTGGTAAAACTGACTTCAGGACTGTTAAAGAAATGGACAACACAGGCGGGTTTTTCCTTTACAGCTCCACAAATACAATTGCCAAGATGCCTGATATTATCAACCATCCTCCAATAGATGGAGAGGAATTGGAGAGAGCTGGACTGGGATCTTTCTTATGCAGTGATGCAACGGGAGCAGAAAATGTCTGTAGCATGTCTTTTTACAATGGATCAGTGAGATGTGACTCTTTGAGAGCTGAAGAACCTGGACTCAGTCATCCACACAGTCGGAAGGAAGAGATCTACGACCCTTTTATGGCCAATCTAGACCCTGTCAAGATTAACACCTCACAAAGAGATGACGACGCCCTCTCTCTGTCAGACAATCCAGATTTACAGCAGCCATTAAATCTGACAGACGAAATCAGCGTTCAGAAAGCCCCCAGCAAAGAAGAAACTGTCAAAAATCAGATCCATGTCACGGACCTAAATCAATCTGATGAGATTCGTCCTCTAAGCCTCCAGTCCTTGCTAAAGAAGTCTCAGGAGTATTTGCGGTGCCAGCGGATGCTGAGGAACCAAACCAAAACCTCAAAAACCCACCAGGAGCAGCAAAGAGTTCAGGTGGAGGAGTCAAGCCTCTCTGATAAAGAGAATGAGGAGTTACATCACAAGGGCAATGAGATTGTAGAGGGGAAGAAAACTAATGTGAAGAGAGGTGCTTTCATCCCGTCAGAGCCACAAAAGAAATCCTGGGAAGCCAATCCGGAAGCCCCAAATATAGCAGAAGATGGGAAAAAACGTTTAAGCTTTGAAGAAGAAATCTCCTTGAACAATAAGCGTAACCGTTCTCCAGAGGTCCTAATGATACCTAAACAGATCAGCGTTTCTATCCAACAGCAGCCTGGGTCAGGGTTAACTTTCACTGAGACTCCCTGTCTCTCATCTTTTGATGGAGGAGTTGGGAAATACCGCTCTGTTCCAGCCCCACGCTTCTGTCTGAGTCCTGTTTTCTTCAAAAGTAAAGCAGTCGACCCTGCAGGATGGACAGAACCCAAATTGGATTCCAGTTCTGACTTTAGTCAAATCAGAGTCGAGGACCTTAAGCTGGATCAGCGCAGCCTGACAGCGGCTTCCTCTGCTGTGAATCAAATGGATTTTGAAGATGCCACAAGCGTTTTTACTAAAAACTCCCTGCAAATCAATCAACTGGAGTCCAACCTGTGCAGCCTGAAGGTGCTGATCTCAGATTTGGAGTCCACGGTGAAAGAGAACTTTGACAATCAGAGCCGACATGACAGCAGCACGGAGGAGAACTCTGTAAGCAGCAAGGACTTAAGCCAAATTGAAAAAGATGGTCCAGATAAATCCACCGGCTGTTTGGAGGACACACAGGGGGCTGCTGATGGAGAAGACGATGAAGTCGATGAGCTAAAGCAAAGACAATCATTCATTCAGTTTAAGAACATTGATATTAATGCGAGACCTGAACCAAGGACGTATAGCAGAGACGATGTTTCCCCCAGAGGTTCACAGAAAATGTCTGAAATCCTTAAACAATGCAAACATCCAGAAGGAGGAAGCAATAGTTATCCACAGCAGGGCATCCGCAGAAAGGTGCAGCTACCTTCCACAAGTAGACTATCTGTAGCACAGCAGATGAGAGTACCCAGTATTTTTCGAAATGCTACTTCTCTTAACTTTCCTGCTTGTGACATTTCCTGTCGGGGTCCCCATCTTCAGGAAAGAAAGGGAAATATAACATCTGAATCCGAGGGCCCTGTCCCCTCACCATCTCTCAATCGATCCTATGATGTGGACACACCATCGCCCCTTTGGTTCCAGGAAGGATCAGGGTCCATTAGCTGCTCACAGGGTAGTCACAGTCTGGAGAGCGGGCGTGAGGATCAGGCGGGGTTATCTAAGGTCAAACGGAGACTTCTCATGCATGTGACCGAGGGGAGCCAGGAGAAGAATGGAAGCACGGATCTAGCCGACTGCAGCACTCCAAAAGGTAAGCACACAGGGGAGAGGGACCATCAGAGCCATGCAGGTTTTAGACCTTTGGAATAACAGAACATAGAAGCCGAAAGTGAGAAAAAAAAGTTAGAATAATTAGGATTAGCTGATGAAAATTAGGTTAAAGTTCTGTAGGATAAGAAATAGCGATGCACCAGTCAGAATTTTGTTTCCAATTTCAAATTTTATTTTGAAGCCCGATTGCCAATTTTAGATGATTTTGATTTCATTTTAAAATAGAAGTTAGAGAAAAAAAGCATTCAGAGCAGTAGTTTCCAACACTTCTACTGCAAGCTGTCAATAGTTAATTAAAACGCTTTTTCTTGGATACATCACATTATGTTTAAGGAAATATCCCAGATTTAGCCTCAAAGGATAACATTCATCTGTTGTCCAATGACAAGTCGAAGAGAAATGAACAAATGAAAGGCACATGGACAAACCCATACGACATGATGCAACCATTACAAAAATGACTATAGATGTTTAGCTGTAGAACATGTCAACAGCAAAGGTGAAGTGTACGATCTTTTTATAAAACAAAGAAAATGATCTGAGTTGATATTTGAAATTGATTTAGTTCATATGTATTTACAATCAACACAGTTCCTGTAGCTAGCACTACAGAAATGGCAGTCTCCTTGTTCTTTTTCTACAC